>NW_024502125.1:1929027-2135197 GCF_017590055.1 Onychostruthus taczanowskii | reverse complement strand
CGGCACGCGGGGCCGCTCGCCAGCTGCGGTGCCGCGCGGCACGTGGAGCGCGGGGCCGAGCGGGGCCGAGCCCGACCGAAAGCGGCCGAGGTGAGACGAGCCGGAGCGGAGCGAGCGGGCCCGAAGGGATCCGAGCGCAGCTGCCGCAATGCCCAAGGCGCGGGCCGGGAAGCGGCCGGAGCGCCGGGAGGGCCGCGCCGGCGGTGAGTGTGGGCCGGACCGGGCGGGCGGAAAAGATCCCCGGAGCCGAGGCCGGGCCGGCGCTCGCACCCGAGCCGGGGCTGGCGGGGTGCCGGCGGCTGCCCACGGTAACACACCGGTCTCTTCCTTAGGCATCCTCTTCAACACCGGGGCCGGGCAGCACATCCTGAAGAACCCCCTCGTGGTGAACAGCATCATCGACAAGGTGGGGGCCGGGGCACCCGCGGCTGCCGCTCTGGCTGCCTGTGAGCGCTGCGGGCCCTGCCGCTCGTCCTGCTCTGTAGCTGGCTGTGAGCGCGGGGCGGCAGAAACCAGCGCCAGGACATTCTCCTTCTCCTTCTCCCCCTTTGCCACCCGTTCCTTTCTAAACGGGTCTCACGCTGCCTTGGTACCCGGTTCCGACTTTTTACTGTGTCAAAAGCGCTTAGTTTGATTCTAAAGTCAAATGATTGCACGAAATTGGTGCTAGGGAAGCACTTAAATGCTGTTTGTCCTTAGGCTGCCCTGCGCCGCACGGATGTCATTCTGGAAGTGGGCCCGGGAACTGGAAACCTGACAGTAAAGATGCTGGAGAAAGTGAAAAAAGTAAATGCAAATTCTCTCACATACACCCCCTTCCCAAGTTCTGACTGTGCTGTGGCTTAGACTATGGCAAGCAGAAGGGTCTTCATGGGTGTGATGAACATAAGTAGAATTACCCCATTGATACTTTTCTTAACATATGAATGATCCCAATGGGTTTTTAGCTGAACACATAAATTTTGTGTAGTTTTATCAGACTACATCCATTTATGTGGTAAAGCTTGCTTGTATTGGAGAGGGTGGAAGGTGCATAGCCAAATAGGGATTTTGAAAGGATTCTTTAAACCCACAGCAACAAATATTGGGTTGGGGTTTTTATGATTAAATTCCAGTTAGGAGATGCATGGAATTGCAAATAGATACTTTTTTTTTTAGGTTATTGCATGTGAAATTGACCCTAGACTTGTTGGTGAGCTTCAGAAGAGAGTCCAGGGCACGTAAGTATCAATTATGGAAACAGGAAGCACTTAAAGCAGTGGAGCTACTTTGGTACAAATTTTGGCAACAGTGCTTCTCTGAGGATAACCACAGTGTATCTTTTCACCCAGGTGTCTAGCAAACAAACTTGAAATCAAGGTTGGAGATATCTTGAAAACAGATTTACCATTCTTTGATGCATGTGTGGCTAACTTACCTTACCAGGTATGGGACAAACAACATAGCATATAATAATTATTTTTAAAATAATTATTAAAATTTAAAAAATTATTTTTAAATGCTGATTTCCCAGAAATTATAATAACATTATTATTTTTTTTTCTCAGATTTCTTCACCTTTTGTTTTCAAATTATTGCTTCATCGACCTTTTTTCAGGTATGTGGAAGAATAGAACTCTGTATTACCTGGGAGGAAAAAAAATAGTTTTAAAAATATTTTCAAATCCAATACTTTTTTAGTTCCTAAGATGCCAGTTTGATGGATCACATCAGAGCTGCACTAAAGTTCTTCTGTAATACATAGTCTGACAGTGCCTGGAAATTAAGTTTATGTTGATGTATTGAGCATGAGGAGAAAATTTAAACTTGGCAACAGTGGATGCCCAACAGATAAAAACAGGAGTTACATCTCCTTAGTATTATAACTAAGTATTATTCCAGGGATAAGCAGGGCATCATAGCATTTCAAATACCTTCCTATCTAAGTTAGGCTGGAAAGGGTAGAATCAATGACAAGTCACTTTCTTGTCTGATCTAAAAATGTAACTGTCCTGTCTGTGTGTCAGACATCAGTACGTCATCAGCTTTTGATTTCTCTCAGAGGAACATTGGTAACGTTATCAGTCAATTTTTGGAAAGCTTGGATTTGAAGGACTCAGCAGGGAGTTACTCTAAATGATTTATTACAGTCAGGCAACTCTCAGACTAGACTGTCTCTTTGATCCTGATCCATTTAGCAGTATGGATAATCAAATTATGTAATAGATTTAAGGAGATGTGGATGACTTCACCAAGTTCTGTGATGGGTTTTGGGGTTTTTTTCAACATACTAATCAAGGCAGAGTTGTTTATTACAAACATTTACTATTCTAAGTGCTGAGGCAAATTGTATGTTTTCTAAGTGCGTTAGTTAGCTGCTGACATAAAAATTGAATACTTAGAATCAATTTTCTCATTTCTGTTACTCTCAGGTGTGCAATCCTTATGTTTCAAAGGGAATTTGCACTTCGTTTAGTTGCAAAGCCAGGAAGCAAACTTTACTGCAGACTCTCTATTAATACTCAGTTATTGGCTCGAGTGGACCATCTGATGAAGGTACGTCACTCTGCATTCAGGTAGCTTGGCTATCAAACACAGAAGGGATGTGAGGAGTTTGTTGCTTATTCACACAGCTGCTTGACTACTCTTACCTAACAGGTTGGAAAGAACAACTTCAGGCCTCCTCCCAAAGTCGAATCCAGTGTTGTCAGAATAGAGCCAAAGAACCCCCCACCACCTATCAACTTCCAGGTGAGCAGTGTATATTTGACGTAACATGTTAGTGATAATTTCATATTTCTTCCCACTTACTACTCAATTCCATGTGCTGATTCTAATACAAACTACCAGCTACTCATTGGAGTTTCCAAAATGCTTATTTCTCTGTTGATCAGGCTTGTGTTATGACATTAACAGAACATGCCACCATCAACTGGGGCAGCTTTGTGTACAGTATCACTCATAAGACCATGGTCACTTGGAGAACTGCTAGTAATAATGTCCCTTTCATCATGGTTTAAGTCTCCCAGAGATGTTTCTGGCTGATAATTTTGCAGGTTTTGATCAAAGGAATATATGAGATTTATCTTCAGACAAGTGTGTGTAATCTCAGAAGACAAATGTTACAGAAGAGTATTCTTAATTTTTAAAACACTTCAAGACCATTTCAGCCTTGCCCAATGTCAGCCAGATTTTCTTCAAGTATCTGCCTTTTGTGCACGTAATAACACCAAGGCATGAAAAAGTACAATTCAAAGGGTTTTGGGGGTGAAGTATTTTCTCCTCCATTTGTATTGCTTTACCCAAGATACAGCTGGTTTTGTG
Organism: Onychostruthus taczanowskii; assembly: GCF_017590055.1. Taxonomy (NCBI): domain Eukaryota; kingdom Metazoa; phylum Chordata; class Aves; order Passeriformes; family Passeridae; genus Onychostruthus; species Onychostruthus taczanowskii. The sequence continues at coordinate 2,131,894 of NW_024502125.1, read as the reverse complement.
TTGTTTAGAAGGACATTTCCATGAAGGATATTCCTTTCTGTTCAGTATTGTTCTGAAGTTGTCAGTAGTGACTGTTCTTGTTTGTAGTAGTTGTATGTTACTTTCTAAAATTATGAAATTTTCCATTCCAGGAGTGGGATGGTCTGGTAAGGATAGCCTTTGTTAGGAAAAACAAGACACTCTCTGCAGCATTTAAGTAAGTAACTTCAAGCTGAGAACCACTTAACCATTTCTTTTGTGCAAATGCATAGCAGTGTTACATAGTCAGCAATAAACCATGGTGGAAGATTTATACTGATGTGTCACAACCTTTTTCTTTTAAAAGAAAACTAGGCAGCTTTTGAAAAAGAACATTTCTGTGTAATTGTTACAGTTTTTTATAGTAGACATTAACGACCAATTGAGTGAACAATAGTTACAGTTTGTTTTCAGGCTAAACATGTATTTCTTTCAGATCAAGTGCAGTAGAGCAGTTGCTGGATCATAATTACCGAGTTCATTGTTCCTTACATAATACAGTAAGTTCCTTCTTAATCTCTTCTATTTCTGTATACTGTGACCCACATTCTGACTTTTATAAGAGTAAAATATTAACATTGAAAAGCTTAATGTATCAAAGATTTTCCAAAAGAGTCTGAAGGTGGGAGGAACTTGCCTCTTTTCTTAGTGAAAAATCTAAAAGGGTAATTACAATTAAATCATAATAAAAAAGCTTAAAATCAAGTATATTTTTACAATATTGTCCATATATGTATGTCTCAAGGTCTTTTACTAATTTAATAAAATATTTCTTGTCTGCTTTTCAATATGGTTGTGATTCATGTATAATGAATGAATGGAGATATAAAAATTCAGATCCAACACAGTAATACAATAATCCATAACAGAAAAAGCATAACTTATGTTTTTTCACTTGAAACAAGAACTGTTCTAAGAGCAGGAAATAATTCGATTATTTAAATGAACATTTTTCTGTGTTTTGAATAGAAAATAATTTCTATCCCATTTTTCATTGACAGGAAATCCCTGAAAACTTCAAAATTGCAGAGAAAATACAGACAGTTCTAAAAGATACGGGTTACTCTGAAAAACGAGCCCGTTCAATGGATATAGATGATTTCATTCGGTATTCTTTTTTTTTTCTCTTTATGCCTTCCTTTTAAGCTTCTTTAAATTCTATCTGCATCTGTAGCTGCATAGCACAGATTGGTATTGGGTTGCAGAGGAATAGTAGGGTTTCCCTCTTAGTACCAGACACTCCTTGCTTCCAGTCCTGAACATGAGCAAACACTTAAGGCCTACTTATATATTTTAAATGCTGTTTATAATATTGAGAGCAACTAGCTAAGGATCCCTATTTCAGGTGTTTGCGTACTAGACCCTCTGTGTCTCCTTTAAAAATGGCCAGAGAGTAAATTGGTTATTCAAATTTCTCTAGAGTCTTACATGGCCTTTCTCTGCCTTGAGGATTAGGCTGTAGTCTATAGCACAGTTTTAAATGTGAATGATTGACTGCTATATTCCACTCTTCCGGTGGTATCATGAATCCTCTCGCAATTCAGGATAAAAGTTCCTAGCTGTTTCTCATTTGGAGAACTAAGACAGGTAATGCTCTCTGAAAAAACATAGTGAACCTGGTAAGGTCCAACGTAAGTAACTGCATTGAAAATAAACCTGCATCTCTAAAAATGCAAATTTGCTAATAACTTTTATTTTCAGATTTGTTAAAATTCTTTCTTTGCAGCTGATCAGTGGTGGCTGCTTTCATGCTATTTTCTTTGTACATCTTAAAAATGCCTCAAGCTGAAGTTTAAATTGCGAGAATTGTAATACACGTATTTCAATCTTTCAGATTGCTACATGGCTTCAATTCAGAAGGCATCCATTTTTCATAGATACTCCTACAAGAATGAAAGATGCTGTATTTTTTCACCAAAGTTTTACTCGAGCCAGAGTGAGTGCAGTGGGACAAGCTCCTCATAAAAGCAATGAACAGAATACAGTGCGTATGCTTGGACTCAAAATAAAATGTTAGATGTGGTTTTATCTCAGACAGTAGGCCAGAAGTATTTTAAAAGCAGTAAATTCACAGCTGAAGCGAGGTGCTGGGCTGCCTCATGACTGTGTTTTCCTATATATATCCAAAACATGGATTGATGACAATTGAAATCTATGTTCTCCAATGATGGACTTCATCTCAGTATATTCATGTACAATACTCAACAGTACATCCCATAATGGGTCTGGACAACAAAAGGAAAGTTGTAGTAATTCCTTTTTTTGGTATCAATCATTGGTTTGTTTGTTTTAAAGTGTATTTAAACACTGCCTTTTGATTTGAGATGCCTGTCTCCCATCCTTCTGATAAATACCCGCACTCCAAGCTTGTTAGTAATCTGCTTCTCTTAGAGAACCCCAGTGAGAAAACAAAAGAATTTACCTTGTGGGCTTGATATAATTTATATTATTGCCTTTACCCTTTCCTCCACTGTAGGAACTGGGAAAAAAACTACCAGTGGGCCACGGCTCATAAACACAGACAGCAGGGTTGGGTTTTTTCTTAACTAAATTCAAATAGCTATTTTTTAAGGTAACTCCTTCACTGTTAATACAGGAAAAAGTTTTAGCACAGATCATAGCTCTCAGTGGAATTTAGAGCAGTGCATGCAAATTAGCAGAACCTCCTCTAAGAAAAACTTTATTTATACACATCATTGAATCATTAAGGTTGGAAAAGATGTCCTGAGTCCAGCTAGCAGCCCCATTGACATCCCATCGGTTTTTTTAAAAAGTAATTGATTAAGAAGCATATATAGAAATAGGCACTCAAATTTACAGACATCCTGAAGCATTGACTTCAAAAACTCAATTGCACATTTATTTCACAATTTAATAACTCATCAATTCTAGTGCTGCTTCACTTCATGCAGAACCAAATGAGTTAGGTAGATAGCCACAAAGAATATGGTTGGACTGATACAGAAGGAACAACTGCAGAAGATACGTGTCACACTTCCTTAATGCTTTTGTTTTACTGGAGAGGAATAAGCTTGTTTGAATCCTATTCAAGTAATTTCAGACAATGGCAATGGGCTGCAGAAATTCAAGTGCCACAGCCAGCCCTATCAATTTTTCTTTATTCTAACTGCTTCAGTATCAGGTGTAGATCTGACTTATAGCAGGCTCTGGTACAAAGACTGGCAGTAGACACAGTTTCAGCTAGCATGTGCTACTTGACAGGACACGTGTAATTTAGAGGGCTTTGTAAAAAGGTGCTGTCCTTTTGGGACCCACAGTAGGCCATAGCCTGGTTGTGGGGCTAAGCTTGTGTGGACAGATAGTATGGAAGCCACTGTTACTCCTGTGGGATGCCTCTGTCTTCAGAAGCTTTTTAGAAAGTAAGAATTGTCTAGAGCAGCTTCAGGGAAAACCTCTGATATCATATGATAAGCTGTACTATCACCTGCTAACAGAAGCTATTGCCTTCTATTCCATTGGTTTTTTTCCTTTTAGTTGTGATGGGTGATGATCTTAAAAAATATATTCAGAAAGAGGTGTGATTTTTTTTAAGATCTGCTGCAAAATTAAAGTCAGGACAATGGTCTGGGGAACTTCCATATAACGAACTTGTATAGACGAGTTGGCTTTATTTTGAAAGCAGAGGCCTTTTCAAAAATGTAACTGATGTACTTACAAATTGAAACCATTCCCAAAGCATAACAGAAATTCTCAGATGTCATTCATTTAATAGCTTAATTTATTAAACACATTATGTAAAATCTACATTGTTTCAGTTTTCATGTTTACACACAAGAGGATTTTTTATTTTTAACCATGACGCGACAAGAGCTTCCCATAGCCTACCTTTCTATGGGAGATACAAACATTAAACACTACATGAAGTTCTGGCTCATTTAACTCTCTTTTCATTGCCTTCCCTTTATTCCCCCCTCCAGGCCTGGTACAAACAAACAGGCTTGTATTCCAAAAGTAGTTTTTAAACATTTCCAAGGGAAAGTCTACTGATACAAAGTCCTGGAAAGGGGGAGAACTCCTAGAGAGATCTACAGTTCTTACATGAAAAGTCAATCTTTTTTGCATACTGACTTGCAAAAATAACTTGAGTGCCACCACCTAAAAAGTGCTGATACACATGGCGCCATTTGTGAGAATTCAGGTATTTGTGGGATTTCTATTAGCGCTAGGTAGAGGTATTGTGCAAAATCGTCAAATGATGCAATTTCACCCCACTTTTCAGCTGCTGGCACTGTACAAAGGGAAAAATAGGTATTAGCTACTTCTTAAAGCAACAGAACTACTCAAGCTACCTGCAAACTACGGTTAATGTACATGTAACTTTGTCATGCATCAAAATCCAAGTTTTTAAAACAGTATGTGAAAGGCCAGTATGGACATATATATCCCCAAAGTTTGATAGTTAACTTATCCATACATAGCATTATCACACCATACCACATATCATATTATCTGCATTATCCTAAGATACAACTCTCCTCAGTACTTAAAACATTACCCTTTAATATATAATGACTGATTTATATTTTTGTGGGTTTTTGTTGATTTGTTGGTTTTTTTGGTTTTTTTTTAATTGTTACAGATGTTAAAATTGTATAACTATTCTTAATGGTACCCAAATAAATCAAGATTCCAGATTTTCACACGAAAAATGGAATGTCCAGCTGTTCAACCACTCTTAACAGCCTGCAGTTCCTCTTAAAATGATATGGCACATCCTGTGAAATGAAACTATCCACCAAAAAATAAGTCTTCTTGAAACACACACACACTAAAGTAATTTATATTGACAAATAAGGAATGTATTTTTTAAGGCTGTGCTTCAGAAAGAGGATATTTAGGGTTAAGTAGCCTTCATCAAGGCACAGAATGGGAAGAGTTAAGCACAGCTGTCTGTGGAAGAGAAGTTACGTAAAACCACTAGTGAGGTGTGCATGCACGCCACAATTTTAAACTGCACAGCTGGTCTTTGTCATAAAACTGAACATGGTCAGAAGGAAGTGCTGTGACTTTTTAATGGCCACAGTTTTACTTTATTAAAAATATGGCAAGTATTTCCAAACATTTCACTATTGGAATAAATGAAATATTTAGAACAAAGTGCTTCACAGATCTGAACCCTGCAGGTTGTGCTGTCTGGTCTAGAAGCATTTTGTAGATATCAGGAGCATTTCACATAAAACTGAAAATGTCATTCAGGTGAATAAGAAACAGGAGATTTCCACAAACATTTCTAACATTTTTACACTTTCAAGTAGTTGAGTTCTCTCGGTCACTAGGTTTTGTAACAAATGTGTGCTACAGCAGTACAGGTTCATGATTCTTTTAGCAGCAGAGGCCCTTTTCAAAGGGCACGTGGTCTTTTCGGGTTGATCTGTTTACTGGCCTGTTCCTCTTCTTGTAGAGCTGCCCGGAAGGATTTCACTTTGTCTTTGAGGAAAAAACAGAAGAATGAGAAGTGATGTGCCTGTGCTCAACAGATTTTGAAACTAAGCCCTGATCCTCCACATCCCAGCCTTAACAAACAACAAAGAACATTCCTCCACAAAAATAGCTGATGCTACAAACTACAAGGGGAATGAGCTAAGCTTGCATTCAAAACCATACAAACAAGTTGCTTAGCAACTTAGTGTCTTCTTGGATACTACCCTGTCTCTAGGCAGGATAGGTTTGTAAACTGCACAATTGTATTCCCAGCATGTGAACTGTTCACACTTCCATTCTCCTCCTATTTTAGAGAGTCTAGGGAAATATACACTACCTATATCCTATTCCTTCGTAGCAGCTTCCAAACCACTTTTAGGAACATACAAAATCATTTAGAGTACAGTCTGCCATTTCTAGTACATTCTAAAACCCAGAACAGTAAATTCTAGTCCCCTCTGTTTTCTTATGAATGTGAAAAACATTTGTGAATAAGTTTTGCAACTTACTCACTCTAAATAGTTAAATGCATCGTTCACTATTTCATTGTAATTCAGTAAGAATGGGAGCAACTTAAGGAAGGAAGTGTAGCATCCTCGTTTTTCTATTCCTATCCCTTCCAGTCCCCAGTAATATGCCCAAGAATGGGAAGAAGGAAACCAAAATGATGGCAAAAATATGTCAGTTGCACAGTGGGAGAAGTAAAGGCTGAACAATTCAGTGACCATTACATAACACGAGCACAACATAGACAATACCAAGACAGCATTTTTGACTATACACGTTTCCTCCTGTAAAACTACAGTTATATTAAACTGGCTGTAAAGATGTGAGATCTCTTAGCATTTTACCTCCAGCAGCCTTTTCAAAAACAGTATCTGCTAAGTTTTTGAAGAACAGGTAGTCACCTAAACTGCATTTTTTCACTGCTGGTGTCTCAAATTGTTGTCTTCTGAAGAGAAAGCCACCATCAGTAAAAAACAAAAGGAAACTCCCAACTCCTAGTAAAAGTGTCACTAGCATGCTCAGGAGGCAAGCAGGACACATCTGATCTGCTTGTTGTATTCCAAGTAGATACTCTGACTGAGTAAAAAGGGAGATTTTAACTTAAGGTTTTTTAACATAGATCAAGAAAACTGTTCCATCACTCCCCAACCCACCCTTGAGCTTTTGCCAATATAGCAATATGTCTCCTGGAGTATAAACAGTTAACAAAAAATGAAAAGGAAAAAATGAAAATTAATCTCAGGGATATAACCAACTAACAAGCTGAATTTAGAAGACAAGTGGAAGAGTTAATTTTGGCCACTAAGAATTAGATGCAATTTGTTTTCCAACAAACACAGGCTGACAAAATTCAAACAAAGGCTGTTGAAAAAAAAAAGTAACAACTAAAATACTCAGAGCTTGATGGCACTCTTAAGCACAGTCTTAAAAATGACAGCAGGCTCCCTGCTACACTACACAACAGCAGGGAATGGGAGTTCCTACTACTTTTTCCTCATTGCATGGCCTTCTATTCTTTTTCATACAGTTGGTCTGGATTTTCTTACCTTCCTTTAGTGTTTTGGAAAAAAAGAAAAGTTGCAAGATCGAGTTTGTACTTCCGGGAGACAAAGCATAGACGCCTCCTTTACATTAGGATGCACTGATCATAGATGTGAACTTGTTCTTATACTGCAGAATAAATGCTCCTTCCACTGAAGGCAAGCATAAGCCGGGAAAAAAGACCCTAGAATATAACCAGTTTTTTTCCTCCTTGTTTTTACTGCAAGTCTCCATGGCATATGCTAACAGTGTACAGAGGAGTAATTAAAAGCAACTTACCTCTAAGTTCAGTCAGAACATCAATTTTTTGCTCTAGAATTGCTTCAAGTTGGGTAGCGTAAGAATCCACATCATAGTCCACTTCTTCTGTCATCTCAAGAAGTAGTTTTTCAACTTCCAACCATCTAATGGATTCCTAAAGAGAAGTTTAAAAATACAACAAAATACATCAGCAAAGTGTCAAGACAAAGAGCTGATTAAGACTTTTTCGCACAATAAGCAGACATTGTACTGCCTAGTCACCTCAATAAAAGATTTCAATCCAAAAATGATACCTAATTCCTAATGCAGCAAAACTGCATTTTTCTACATTATTTTTTTAATTTCAGTGGTCACATCGTCACAGGCAAACCCCAGCTACCCAGTTCTCCTCAAATTCAGAACATTAGATGGTTGTAAAGCTGATAAATTGGGGAACAGAACATAAATTAGGATAAAACAAAGTGGAGGTCTATCTTTTACCTGGAAGACAGTCCTGTGGTCTTCTACTACTTGCTCTTCCATTTCTACCATTTGTGACACAGCTTCATGGAAACTAAACAACTGTGGAGAAACTTCTTCTTCCTAAAAACTTTGTCATGTTTGTCTCCCCTTAGACAAGAGTCAAACTTTGAAATCAGGCTCTAAGTTTGGGCTGCTTACCACTAGTCACAGGGTCATTATTACATTCAAGGAACCAAGATAATTCTGCCCTGTTTTGAGAGAAGCTATATAAAAGGATACCTATTTTAAACTTACTATTATATGATCTAAATCCACATACAGTAATACAATAAAGATTGCTTAAAGAAGCTCATCTTTGCACTCTGAGCATTACAAAAAATAAGAGGGGGAAAAAAGCTTGCAGCAAAGAAGAATGCAGCCAGGAGTTTTAAGTGTTACAGAACCATGCAAAATTGTGATCAGAAGAACTGAGCCCATTGGAAATGCTTTGGTTTAAAAAAAAGAAGGCAATTGACAGTTCTAGGCATACTAGAAAGCTTGGTTTGACATATTAAGATGAAGTCCTTCCCTCCATAGCCCAAGCAAAACTGAAAATGTAATCTAAACCCCTTGTCTGTTTTTGGCTTTCAGGAGAGATGGAGCTTACAATGGGGTAAGATTCATCTCACCTAACATAACCTTGTACATTGAAGACAAAGACTCCTGAACACGTAGAGCACTGTAGGTTGCGTTGGTGTATTTTAGCCATTTTTATTAGGAAAGGATGTTGTGGATCAGCTGCTTTCAGGAGAACGCTGACACAAGATGACTAGTACCGCTGCTGGATTTTGTGTCAGTGCAGCCCACGTACACACACAGCATAAACTACTAACAATCCATGCTGTGAACTAAGGGACTTTAGGCTTGGACACATTTCCTCCCAGAGACTGCCAGAAGGAGCAATAATCTCCAGCAGAAGGCCAGATGGACACACAGAGGCAATTACATCTTAAACTAATGCAGCTTGTCTCTCCAGAAGCCTCATTAGGACATAGCCTCAGCATATGGCACATGACTTTCACACTTCGGTATGTTTTACTTCAGGGCTAATGTTTCATAATAACTAGACCTCTACATCCGCTGTTAAGATGTTTTATTTAGCATCTTGCTTTATTGTGAACACACATCAATGTTCCACTAAGCTAGATACCTAGGCTGAGGAGATAATGTGTATTGATGGTCTGCTGTTCTCTAGGAACAGATGGGCCAAACAGAGAGCTTGCCTGAAGGCTTTAAGGTTATGAACAGAAGCAATCCACATTTCCTTCTGAAAACAAGTAACTCATTGCCATGATTTTGTGACTGTAAAAGGTTCCATTGCACTGACCTACAAGGGAAGTATTGCTTCCAAAGGCCCTGACTAACAGCGAATGAAATCTTTATGTACCTGTAACATGGAATCAAATAGGCAGTTTGAAATACATATCTCTCTTCTGGATCTCAGATTCAGACACAATACTTGGAGGGACATGAGCAAACAGAAATGGTGCCGACAGAGAGATAACTATTAATTACCAGCCCAGCAAAGGAAAATTTTACTGAATTTCTGTAATGACACAGAAATGTACTGCTCTTTAATCATGGGAAAAAGAATGGGTGTTACAGAATCTGTTCCTGATTGTTTGATACAATCAGGTTAATATAATAAATCAGTTTAGGAATCTTTGACAGACAGAATGACTACAGATCAGATGCCCCTCCATCTTCAAGAGTATGCACTTCCATTGGGAAAACCTGGATTCCTGAATTAGGATAAAACAAAGTGGAGGTCTATCTTTTACCTGGAAGACAGTCCTGTGGTCTTCTACTACTTGCTCTTCCATTTCTACCATTTGTGACACGGCTTCATGGAAACTAAACAACTGCGGAGAAACTTCTTCTTCCTAAAAACAGTAGTTAACCTTGTTAGCCTGGAAAGAACTGTGGCTACAGAAAAATGTTGAATGTGACCCATTTCATCATAGCACATGGAAAAAAATATGCAGAAGGCAAAACCTGTCAAAAATATGATTTACTAGAATAGAATACTTCTAAGAAGTATTAAGAAAATCTCCAGGAATGAATAGAAGGGGCAATAAATTCAAAACATTTACAGAGTTAAATTTAATTAATATTCACCAAAAACTTCCAGTCACTAATCCTAGCAAATACCAGAAGTCAGAATATTCCACATAAAAATAGCAAGTTAAAATAATGGGAAGAGGAAGTCTCAAAGGAAGAATTATAACTTCTAATAGATTTTAATGCCCACCGAAAACTTTGGGTTTCTGTCAGGGCTTTTTGTTGTGCACGCTGCAGCACACAGGAAAAAGCTTTCAAAAAAAAGAGAACAGCAATTACATTCAACACATTCCAGGAAATCAAAATTAAATTAAACCTTTGAGAAAAAAAGTTAAATAAATGTGATGGGAGAAATCCAAAATGTACATAGTGACTGATAAATTAGAGGAATGCACATAGGGATTTACAAACTGAAGCCTTCTAAAGAAGGATTCTTTAGAAATTAATAGTCAGCAATAGGAGAGGAAAGTTCTGTAGGCTGTAATTAATGTTTAGGAAGACAGTGTCATTCATTACATAATGCCTTTGAAATATTTTTTAAAACATTAAGTAAGGTTTAAATTCATTCAACATGAGCAATGAACAACTGATATGATAGGATATCTGGTTGGAAGGAACAACCAATAGGAAACTCCAGGAATCACTACCATATTCTTATGAAACAGAGTCCTGGAAAAAAAGTAATTTACTAAAGTGCAATATACCACAGATATCACAAAGAGATGACTGACAAAACTGAGTCTTGTGAAAAAATGTTAGGATTGTAAGGATATTTCCTGTCTATTTTTCATGAGCATTTTCACAAGTAGAGTTTTAATCCCTTTTGAAATTTAAGGACCAGGACTAAAGGTGATAAGCAGCAATGAGGAAGAATGCCCTTTAGAAGACATCTCTCAGCTCCCTACTCCTCCAGCCCAGGGAGACATATTGGGAAGACCATGTGGCTGTCTTCCCAAACATTGTACTGGAGTTTCACCCTAGGAAAACCAGGATGCTAGGAGGAGAAATGATGGGTAGCCAGATTTCCACATGCAGGGAAAGGCAAACTCAATTGAAATGAGGTTTGCATGCAGGGAAAATAATGCTCAAAACCAGAAAGGGTTAAATAAAACAGATGAGTTTTAGGATACTTCCAACTGCCTAAAAGAATGTGATACTATTGTGGAAAAAATCATCACAGCCTGCCTAGACATTAAAAGCCCTAGGCAGCAAGGAAGATAAAGAAACCATTCAAGAAACATTTTTGGGTTTGGTTTTTCTTTTGTACAGAAATGAGCATAATACCATAAACAGAAAAGGTGAAGAGGTATGCTGTATGTATTTAAGATCCTACTATCAGGCTATTGATCTGGATTTGTTCTGCATACTGTACGTCATCATCTCTTTCCATGTAATTCTGTAAACCACTCACATTTTGTTCACAAAGCAGTTTGAGATCATCTCTCTGAGGAGAGCTTCCCACACCCCACTGTGTCTCTAAGTCATCCATCTGATTGGGAGCATGGTGTATAATGGAACGGATATCTCCTGCACCACTAGGATCAACCGTCAGCTCCTTCACCCTATGGGCAGAAAATGTTTCATTTGAAAATTAATAACCTCTTGTGTAAAAGAGTCACAACCAAAAATAAAGCTCTACAGGTTTATGCACAATCAATTAATTTAATACGGAAGATGATGATGTCAGCTTCACATATTTAATGTACTTTCAGTGACAAAAAGATGTTAGTTCAGTTCCTAAAAAGCATGGACCCTTGCATTTTTACTACTTGCATGTGGATTAAAGTAAATCTGGAAAAAAGTATTTTCTGATTGAAATCTTACTACTTGTTAACTGTTAGGAGGACAAAAATTTCAAACCCCTCAACATTAACCTTTTGACAATGGGTTATATTTCAAAGAAAAGGACATTTAGCACCTTAGACCTGACAATCTTTCTTTTTCTGCGCTTTAAAAAAGTTAGTCAATCAACTCTGCACTAGCTGTTATAAGCAAATGAACCAAGAAATTCTAAAGAAAATAATAACTTGCAACCAAAAATTTCAGAGAATAAATAGATCCTTTCATTAATTTCAAAGGTGAAAATATTTTAATAAAATGGTAGGTTCTTGCACCATAGAAGTAGTTTAAAAATTTACCATGATTCTGTTAAAAAAAAACCTGTTTAAAAGCAAGTTTATGAAAGATGCATGAAAGTCTGAGAGCAAGTTTTAGAACATATTCTTAATTTCTTTAATGGGAAAAATGTTCTTTCAACTAGCACTTATTTACTATAACGGAAAATATTTTTCATTTATCTTCAGAGTGCTGAAAAGCTTTTATAACATACATATATATATATTTATATATGTAAGAAAATTTTCCCTTTCAGAGATATTCAAATTACCCTAAACACAGAATTGTTAGATTTGGTCCACTAAATGTACAAAGGTGACATCACCATTTCTATTTTTTTAAATGTATGAAGGAGACTAGCAAGCCTGGATACAGAATGTGGATGTTTAAGGAGGGTAAACAAAATACTGGGAAGATGATTGCATATCATGCAGAACCATCACCTGCTAAACCAAAATTAAAACAAAGTATGTGTGACTCAAGGCAAGGGGACTAATGAAAGGTTGGTCTGTAAAATTACATAGCCAAAAAGAAAACTTAAAAATAAAGTTCCATGTATAGAATGAAGTAGACCTGGTGTTTGAAGGAGAAAAGTCGTCATACTCATAGGAAGGAGAGAGATCAGAGCGACTGCCACTACCCTGTGAGAAGGGAATGTCCGAAGGACTAATTCCAAATTCCTTTACTCTGCAGCAGCAAAATACAGTGGCAAATTAAAAGAAAATGTTCTCATAAACACAGTTAAAATGACAACTCTTTGTTTAGCATACTTCTTTAATTGTTTAACTACAAAATAATTTTTATAACACAAGTGTTTCGACATATTTAAACTCCCCGCAAACAGTTCAGATCACTAGAAAAACTGAACAAAACCAGTGCTGCTAATTTGCAGGGGACTATAACAGCAGTATTTTGCGAAGAGTAATTCCAGATTTCAGTTTGTATAGTTAACATGATTTGGTCTACATTCAACATTCCACTAAATTACTCCTTTTAAAATAAGTAACTACAGATACAAAAGTGTAAATTCTATTTCACTTCCTGCCCACACTGCCCACACACTAGTGTCCAGCACCTAAAACTCACTATACAAAACACATGAAGCAACATTACAGTGACAGGTATATATACTCCATACAATTTTATGTGTATATATATATATATATATATATATATATATATATATACAACATACATGTATTTTATATATGTATATACAACATACAATTTCAAAATGAAGAGGATAATTTTATGTGTATATATATATATATATATATATATATATATATATATATATATACAACATACATGTATTTTATATATGTATATACAACATACAATTTCAAAATGAAGAGGAGGAAACAGTTTCAGTACAACTGTTTAGTACACTAGAAAGAGGTGCTTATTTTGTTTTGTAGTGACTTTTTACAGTCACTTCAGTAACATAAGTTGTATAAGGGGTAGAAGTTCCAACAAATCTTGAATGTGCAAGGTCCTGCATCATGTTACTGTAAGCAGAGGAGTAGATGCCTCATTCTCTTCAAGGAGGAAATGAGACAGACTGGTCCAAGCCAGGCAGGTTTACTACTAGCTCCATTAACCCAGACACAGTGGCATTTGAAGACTGAGAGAAGCAGGCAGTAAGCCTTCCTAGCAGGCCTTTGTGCCTTGACAAGCAGAAGCAGTTGTGGTTCTGTGGTTGCCTGACCTCTCACTGGGGCAAACAGACCCCCAGATGGTAGCCTCTTCTGGCAAAGCCAGGGCTTCTGATGGCCCAGAGGCTGTCTACTACCTTTGTCCTTTGCAGCAAAGCATGGGGTGTCTCTGAGTCACAGGTCTGGCTGCAGGGTCACACAGGACCTGATTGCACCACCTCCACAGACTTTAAACACAGGAGAACTGCAGCAGGTGAGGGCTCCTTTCACACTCACTGGAAAGAGTTGAACACTTTCTTACAGCAGCACAGGTCTCAAGTGATTCATCTGCCTCTGGAGGTGCTACAGTGATCATAAAGCCTGTTGGATTTTCTGCCTTTTTAAGCCTTTACTTAGGGTTGTCAGATATTTGCTTGAATTTGGGAAGCATGAAATTTTGTATGTATATATAATACAGACTGGCAACTGCACACGATTCCACAAAAGGGATGGGGAAAAAAAAATCATATCACAGAAAGGTATTTAGCCAACACTCCAGGGAATCTTCATGAACACCAACTATTCCTAATGCAAGAGATGGTCCTTTCAAAGGGCAAAACTAATAGTAGCATGTCCTACATACCTTGCAATCCACATTATCCATCTCTGGATAATGGCATAGATGCACTTTTAGTAGATTCTTTTGTAATGGTCATACAAAGCGACAATTAAATTGAATGTGAGCCCGGATCACTAATTTAGTTTTAATTTTATTAAGAAACACAACTACCACTGAATTATTCAAGTAGCTAAAATAATCATACAGCATGGAACAACACTATTTGAAATGTCAGTCACCAACAGCCAGTACAGCTTTAAGAAATAACGTTTTTCATACCTATTTGCGTATCTCAATGTATTTAGAGTGTTTTCACATGATGCCATCCCTGGAGAAATCGTAGCGATCTGGAGAAAACAAGCCACACATTAGCAAATCACTTTATACAGATGAAAGGGCAGATAAATTTAAATGTATATATTTTTTAATCTCCAGTTTCATTTCTGATCTTCAACAAAAAATGTCTGCTATGTACAGCTGTCCTTATACAACGACATCCCAGGGACACACATGTCAGGTCAAAGCTTCAATTTAATTTTTTTAATCCTACAAGGAACATTAAGAATTCATAGAAATTCAATCTCCCCAATCATCTTGGTAACATACTGTGTAAATGTGAAATCATAATTTAAAAAATACACTCCCCAAAAAAGGAAATATGCAACTCAGTAGACCCTAAGTCTAATATAACCTGTAAACAATTACATTTTTTTTTTAAATTTATGTTTTGAGACTCCTCTGTTCAAGGAGATTCTGTGCTGATTTTGGCCACATCACTGAACTGACAGTAGTAAGCGGAAATTAACAGTAGTAAACATAAGCTTGAGTTTAATTATTTTCCTAAGAAGAGATATATTTTTTCTCAATTAGAAATTATCTGTAAACAGTACTTGATGGCAAACTTTTCATGAGACCTATCTGGAATCTAAAGGTCTTTCTTTTTCCAGTTAAATTAATTACTCTGAAGATAGCACGACCTTTCCCGAAATCAGCAAAAATCAAAACTGTGATTGGGAAAAGTGGAACCATTATTTCTCCTAGTTTCCCTCAGTAGTCCAATTTTTCCACCTGTTCTCTTCTCTAAGCAGTCGTAAAGGCTCTACCCAGAACAAACACCTTTATACACTTAACATTTTTGTGCCATCATAGACTCAGGAGACTGAAACTGATGGTGATTAAATAATCCCTGTCTTCCCTTTCATCCTGCTGCTGACATTCCTGTATAAAAGCAGAGGTAGTCATCCCAAGAGGAATTTCTCCTTCTGGGAAGAAAGGAAAAGTACGTGGTAGAAGTGATCATACAGACCTAAGTTAAAACCTCTAATACTGGTACATATCAATTACTATTACAAAACAACAAGCTTATATTTGAGATCACACAGCTGCATGTCTCCTGTTCTGGGTGCTAATTAACAAAAATCTAAAACTTCCTAAAGCCCTTCCAAACTCAAATAATGTGAAAAATGCATACATCTCTCCCACCAGTTTAATGTTCAGAGCATGCCACAGACAGTAATGTTTAGATTGATGGCATTTGGCTTTCCAAGTCATTGTTACATGTGATACAGCCTGGGTTCAGCTGAACTATCCTGACAATTGGAAGTGGTGAAGAAATTCCACGTTTTCCTTTGCTTTGTCTGTGTGGCTTTTGCTTTACCTATTTACTGCCACTGCTGTAACACTAGGAGGCTGCTCCAACACTTTAAAGAGCATAAGGTACAGCTGCTCCAGGGAAGTGCCATTGTAGGTGCCTTCATCTCTGTGAATACCCTGTTCAGGACACATGAACTTGTGCACAAGTCTTGGTGTATGACCTCTCCTCAGGCCCCAACAAGTCCAGTCCAGGCATACAACAGCATGAAGTTTAATAAGTCCAAGTGCTGAGTCCTGCATTTTGGCCACAACAACCCCCTGCAGCATTACAGGCTGGAGACGGTGTGGTTGGACAGTGCCCAGGCAGAAAGGGACCTGGGGGTGCTGGTGACAGCAGCTGAACACGAGCCAGCAGTGTGCCCTGGCGGCCAGGAAGGCCAAAGGCATCCTGGCCTGTGTCAGGAGCAGTGAGGCCAGCAGGAGCAGGGAGGTCACCCTTCCCCTGTACTCGGCACTGGTTGGGCAGCACCTTGAGTGCTGTGTCCAGCTCTGGCCCCTCGGTTTGGGAAGGACCTTGAGACACTGGAGGGGGCAACGAGGCTGGTGAGGGGCTTGGAACACAAACCCTGTGAGGAATGTTTGAAGGAACACGGGGTATTTAGCCTGGAGAAGAGGAGGCTCAGAGGTGACCTTATTGCTCTCTACAACTTCTTGAAGGGAGGTTGTAGACAGGTGGGGGTCAGTCTCTTCCACCAGGCAGCAACTGACAGAACAAGAGGACACAGTCTCAAGCTACGTCAGGGAAAGTATAGGTTGGATATCAGGAAAAAATTTTTCACCGAAAGAATAATAAAGTACTGGAATGCTCTTCCCAGGGAGGTGGTAGAATCACCATCTCTGGATATGTTTAAAGAAAGACTGGACATGGCACTTGGTGCTATGGTCTAGTTGAGGTGTTAGGTCATAGGTTGGACTCAATGATCTTAGAGGTCTCTTCCAACCCCATTATTCTATGATTCTGTAATACCTAGACCTCTCTGTTGCTCACTTTCTTGTTCCTAATTCCAAATGAGGATGGAAAAACCTGCACTACTTATGCACAGGAGCATCTTTAACATCTGTAATAACCATTCTTCCTATTTCGAACTTATCTACGCTGCTCGTAAGCCTTCACAGTGCGATCAGCAGCCTGTTGGGACATGTAAGTCTGCAGATTCCTACTCGCACCCTGGTGGGCTGAGGGGTCTGACCACTTCAGCTGTGACTGCAGCACATGAAGAATGCAACATGTCAAGGAGCAGCACTGGTTAAAAAATAAGACTATTCTATGTAGTCACACTGCAACTTTCAAATGACAATCCATTACCCTACAATGCAAGTCTTCAAAAACTTTAAATGGTTTCTCAAACTATTCAGACAAGAACAGTAAACCTGCAATGACTGATGAAATTTTAAAAAATACTTATGCTGATTTTAAGTCTCTGGATTCCTTTTGAAGGAAGCAAATCCTAGTCGTAACTGTCCACATTATGAAGTTTCAAAACATTATGAGCTTTCAAAGTATTTTTCTGAACAAATTTGAAAAAACAAAGAGTTTCCAAATCATAGTTTAATGTTATATACATAGAGAATACTCCATCTCTAAAGATGTAACTTTTACAACTGCAGCATATCCATTAACAAAAGGAAAAGTCACACAAAAATGAAGTGTAGAAACTAGCCAGTGAGTTTTACTCAAATATCCTCCTTACAGATTCATGTATCAGAAAGCAAGTGGAAAACATACAGCAGGTATTTTTTTTATTTCAGGAATCCTTTAGTAAGTTAAAAACCACAAGATTTTACTACATCATTTTATATGTGTTCCATATTGAAAAGCAGCACATAGTTGAAAATGCCTTATTCAAACAGCACATTTAAGCAGTGGACCAAATCTCTCCTGTTGAGAAAGTCCTTAGTAATAACCCCCATTGCTGGCTGGGGTTAGACCATGACAATATCTTAAGATGAAACTCCGCTGATTACATTCTTAATTAAAAAATTCATGTAAACAAACACTAAAACCAGAATGTCACAAGTGGTCCTACTACTAAGAAAAATAGCAGAAGAATGAATTTGAAGGCAGTATCTTGTCCTCAAAGAGGTTTCTTAAGCTTAATTGTGAACTGTAGTTATGTGAATGAGAAAATAAAAAAAAATAGTTCAAGCATATTTCCACTTTCAGAGGAGATTCTTTTTATTATTTAACAACTTCCATGAAATAGTCACAAAGGTTAATTATTTGATGTGCAGAGAGTAACTTCCAACAGGCTAATTTTTCAAACCTCCTTCAGCAGTGTGGATACACCTGCTAGAAATGCACCATCTAGCTACCTAATACTGCATGGAATTCATGAAGTTACAGCGTCATACAATGATTTGAGTTGGAAGAGACCTCTAAAGGTCATTTAGTTCAAGCCCCATGCAGTGAGCAGGGACATCTTCAGCTTGGCCAGGTAATGTCACACTAGGAAAGAAAACTATCCTGTTGTTTCATTAAAGAACTGAAGGAAAAAAGGTTAATAAAACCTTTAATAAGGTTTAATTTTAATTTTAAGGTTTAATTTTAATTATTCTAATAATAAAAAGAATCCCCTCTGAAAGTGGAAATATGCTTGAACTATTTTTTTTTATTTTCTCATTCACATACCACTTTCAAATTAGAACCATACCTAACAGCTAAAGGGAAGACCATGGTTTAAGGTAAAGACCATGGTTTAAGGTAAAGACCATGGTTTATACATTGTGGCCTGCAGACTTCTCTGGCCTTTAGATTAATTAATTCAAAGGAGCCTGTGACAAGGCACAATAACCCTAGTAATCAGTATGTACTGCAGAAAGTTCACATTCTCATAAAGAGAAATGTTACAGATCCAAAATAAAACAACTGGATATCAGGTTTTTTATCTGTCCTTTCACTCATCTGTCAGAAGAATTCTGTTTTTTAGACTGGCACAAATGCACATTTACAGCTATTCAACAATTATTTACATATTTATATATACTTATATATTTATAATAGTTAATAATTTATAATATTTACAATAAATTTAATTTATGTTCTATTTTATATATTTATATATTTTATATATTTACAACAGCTATTCATCCCATCTATCCCAACAACTTCCCCTTCAAAAGCATGAAGCATATTCTGATGAGCTTGATACCAACTTTTAGTTTAATCTTTGTCGTTTAAAAACCACAACTCATCACTATTTCCAGTCTACACCCTCTTTTCCAGAATTCTGCAAATCAAACAAGACTCTTCTATAATTAAGACACTGCTAAAACAAACAAACAAACTTCCCAAGGTAAAAGTGTTTCTTGCTTCCAGCCTAGCTAGAAAACTAGAACCAGCAATAAGAAAGGTCAATAAAAAAGTGAGAAGGGAACAAGTTATCTGAAATCACAGAATCACAGAATCATAGAGCCCCTTGGGCTGGAAAAGACCTCTAAAATAATTTAGTCTCACCATTAACCCAACGAAGCCCACCAGCATGTCCCTAACTACCACATCTATGCATCTTTTTGAAGATCTCTGCTGAGGATTGAGACTAGACCACTTTCCCTGAGCCGCTGGTTCTAATGCTTGACAACTCCTTTGGTGAAGAAATTTCTCCCAATATTCAATCTAAACCATTGAGAAATGTCTCTTTTGAAACCCCCCTTCAAATAAAATGTCAATTAGTAAGTAAATATAAGTCCAACACACTACCAGTAGCATGCAAACAATTTAAAAATAAAAGCCTAAATTTGCAGTCTTTTCTCTTTGTAATTGTTAACAATTAACAAATTAACAAATCAACTTACCATACAGGTACGTGAGTTTTCTCCAATGAATGAATCTCTTAGCACCTGAGTAAGTTTACTTGCTCTGAATGGTGTATGAGGTTTATTTCGACCTAAGGCTCTAATGCACTCCTGAAAGAACAAAGAGATTCTTAATCACAGGTGAAATAAAGGTAATAAAAATGCAATTCATAATCAGAAAATACATGTCTTATATTTGATGCATTCTCCCAAAAATATCGTTAAAATGTACTGCTAAAAGCTTGGATTTAATAAGTGTTAGGCTTCCACTTATTATTAAGCTCAGCACAGAGGAAAGAATTTTAAAAGGATTATAAGCCTAAAAACTGTCTCATTGTCATCCAAATTGTTTACATCTATTGTACCCAACAACTAAACTAAACAGTGTTGATGGGAAATGTTCAGGCTAACAATTATTCCTGAGTATCAGCTACAAAAGCCTGAATGAGCTACAACCTCTGCCAGCAGCAACAGTATGGGCAGGGACATGGGTTAACTGCATCAGTTAAAAGCAGTGGCTTTGACTCTGATTTTACCACTGTCTTTCTTTACAGCTTAGAAGAAAACAAACTTTCTGAAAGCTTCCACAGGTCACAAACCAAGTAGGCATAGCTCTCTACTGGAAGCAAGCTCTCTACTTGGCATTTGGAAACATTAGGCCATTCCCTGTTTTAAAACAGTCTTTATGTAAAGAAACAGGAATAAGATCTTATCTTCCATGCAACTAAGTACAACAGTGACACCAAGACACCATTAATCTAACCATCACTTCTGTCCACCCAGTGCTCTAATACTGTCTAATCAGTTATTCCTATGCAAAGCAACTTTAATTTTAAATTGTTGTATTGTTGTCATCGTAATATTTTGACTAATTAATTCCAGACTGCGTTTTCCCTAACAGGCATCTCTTCAGATGCAAGGCTTCCTTGGTGCATTTTTTAAAGTATCTACACGCAGAACTTCTACAGCAAACTTTAAATGTATTTCAAATTAGAGCTTTGCTTTTAGCCCCACTAATAGATGGAATAGCCTTTGTGTTACGTGAGTAATTCTACAGAAGTTCAACTAATCCTCCAGCTGCAGATATATCCTATATTGAATTACTGACACAATAATCACCAAGTTTTTAATTTTAATTTACTATCATGATTTTTAGTTTGCTTACTCCTGCAAAATTAGAATTGGATTATCTCCTTACTAGTAAAAGATTATAGAAGGACATCACCAGCTTCTAAATTTGTAACAGAGTTTTTAAACTATGTTTAGTTTTCATTACATCTCTGAAAGCCAGGTAAAAAAATGACACTACTCCCATGTAAAGACATTACAGAAACAAATTCCTGTGCCAAAATCCTGAACAGGTTAAGACAGGACTGATATCAGATGGAAAGAGCAAATCTTGGATTATCAACAAAGACCACTTTGTCAGAATATATTAGTTTAACTAAAACTTGAAAATAAGTTCATGGCTTCTAAATACAAATGGAAAAGGTTGTGTAATGTTTGTGGATAGACAAAAAACGGCAAACATGTAATTGAGAAACCATGTTTATGGTTTTGTACCACCTTTTAGACCCCTGCAAGACGTCCATTTATTTTTCCCTGAATAATTTGGATGAAAATCACTAGTACAGCAGCAGCAGAACTTCTTTTTATAATTAAAAAGACAAGTTGTATAAAAATTAACCAAATATGCTGTATGAGCACTATCCAGTATAAAAAAAATAAACTGAAAAAAAAAACCCTCAAACCAAACGCCCAAAACTAAATAGCTTTATTCAGTTACATTTAGAAATTAGTAGTAGCATCAACCCAATGGTCCCTGCATTGCTTTCTTCGATGTTAAAGCAGAATAGGCCAAAATTTTGGAATTGCTGCTTCCAATTTTTCAACATGCCATATAATTTTGTAATGACACATTACAGATCACAATTTTATGGTGTGTTGTGCGATCTGTTTAGTCAGATACCATCTTCTCCTGAGTTTATACTGGGAATAAAAAGGTAACCACACAGATCTTGGGGTTCAGATTTTTTATATAAAACCACTGTTGGTGCTGAGAGTAGTAAACCTAAGCAAAAGTAACCAAAACCAGAGACAAATTCTAAGACATTCAAAACTACCATTTCTCCAGGTTGAAATAAAAAAATTACTTCCCCTATTTAGATTGAGCCTCTTTTAATCACTATAAAACATCAAACAAAAACTGCAGATGAATATTTAAGTAGTATTTCTTAGCTGTATTTATATGTCCAGTATTGGATGTATGAAAATAAGTAAGTGACTGTATGAGACAATTTGCTACGAAGAAGGGTTGACAAAGATGGATTTCACCTTTCAAGGTTTATTTTAATTATTTGCTAGTTTTTTCTGGACATGCTGCTGTTGTTTTGCTTTAGTCAATATAACAGCAGTAAATATGTTGTCACTGTAAAATTATTTTTTATTTTATAAAAGAAATAGTGAGATCAGTAAGAGCACTTCCTGTTAGTATTTCATATCTTGAGTACCAAAATAAGTAATTTGCATTCCTATTTTAGGTGTGTATATATATATATATATATATATATATATGTATATATATACATATACACATTTATATACATATTTAGGTGTCTATCAGAATAATATCAGAAATGTCTACAAATTCAACCATTCAACCAATGGGGACTTTTAGTGAACTTTGTTTTTTGGGGTGTTTTCTTGTTTGTTTAGGGGTTTTGTTTTGTTTTCAGTTGGTTGGTTGGTTGTTTTACTGTGTTTTGATTTTATTTTACAAAAACTACAGGTAAATTGATAGCACAATGTATCTGCATTGTTTCTACTTAGGACTTACTAAGTGTTCCCTCATGTATGCAGAGGAAAAATTAATAAATTGGTTTTCATCTGTCATATCAATAAACAATGTAGACAAGCAAAGCCTGCAAAAACATTAATTTTACTTGTCATTGCTATTATATGTAGGCTTTCACCTACTCCAAGGCAATAGAAAGATATCAATTACCTTGAGTGCTAAAAGGCTCTTGTTAATTTCTGCACCTTCCAGTCGCGTCTGCCTATCTGCACTTGAAGTATCTGCTCCTCTTTCATTGCCAGCCAAATCAATCAGAGAAAATTTACCATGCAATTTCCCTTTCCTTCTGAGAATAATCTGAAACACTGCATGGCTTCGAGATGAGTGTGCATTTGCAGATGTCTGGCCAGATGTCCTTTAAACAAGAGACAAGCAGAGAAAGACATTAATCGGTAGAGGACCATCATGTTAAACACTAACCTCACAATGAGGTAGTTTTTCGGGGCAGATTCCCATATTTTCTTACATGTTGACAGAATGTCTAGCACTCTTGTGGACACTAGACATAGAACACTAATAATATGCTATACATTGTACAATTATGCCTCTTCTTCCATCACCTCGAATGGAAATGGAAGATTATAGAATTTTGCCTCCCTTTTAAAATCAGATCTTCATATATTTAAGATTATCAGAGAGCTTACATAAAAAATGCTGATTTACATAAAAATGCTGCATTTTTATCTGATCATGCAGCAGTCCACGCTCAAGGCTAATTTTAAAAACAATGAAGCGGAAGTCTTAAAAAAAAAAAGTAAAAAAAAAATTGTGCTTAACCTCTGCCAGAATGCATCAAGGCCTTTTACAGATGAGGAACCTGGCAGCATTCCAGTTCTTAAATTATGTGAATTTAAGTCAGTAAGCTGCTTACATAATGCATGCAATTCACATCCTCTTGAACAATCAGTTATTTCTCTCTAGGAGACAGAGAAACTATAAACATCTCTATTTAAAACATAGGTAGATTCTTTACTTGCAGACAACATCATCAAAAACTCACTTCCGTGTGGAAAGGCATCACTACAAAGATAGTCCAAAAAAATCTTCTGATTTTTTAACATACTATGAAAAACTGGTGCAAGCTATAGAAGATACCTGCAGCTGTTGCCTACTTCAATAAGCTTAAGAACATCTTCAACACATTTGACTTCTCGCTCCTGCAATCCCACGACCTGGACTTGCTGTTTACCATCTTCTAACACTCTTAATTTTGTCTTCCTGTTCAACAAGTCAAAAACCTTAGGGAAGGAGGAAAACAGAACAGTTAAAAACAGGAGCTTTAAAAACAATCTTGTTTCCAATTCCATTTCAAATAATGCAAAACATTCCAAGGAAATATATGATTGGAAGGGAAATGTAAAAATTCTTTGAAATACAGCTTTTAATACAAAGAGGGAAAAATCTTTTATGTGACCAGCTCAAATTTGAGAAACTCCCTCTTTCTCAAAAAAAACCAGGTACTTACCTTACCACTGTAGATCTCAAAAAATGTTGCATACACTTGAAGTTCTAACTTCTTATAGTTTGGCTTCTTTAGCATTAAAAAGACATCTCGAGCTGTGAATACATTTCCAGAATAAAAAGAAATCTCATAATGTGTTTTCATTTAGTGAAGATTCATTCATGTGTAACAGTCTATTTTACAGCACCTCACATTTTGCAAGAATGACAGGGTCAACCAAGCCTAAAACAACGCAATCTAAACTGCCACATTACACTGGAAGATGCAGAAGACCCCAAAATGATAAACTTAAATAAACTTAAATCTGTTATAGAATTTTTGTTTAGTCTATATTTACATTACTATGTAAAGGACACATATCTAGGGACAAGTTTTGATGTTACCAAAGCTCCACTACAATGCATAGTAAGTAAACTGTTATATGTGTATGACAAAGAGTAGAAAATTTATTGATCTCAGCTGGTCTGCCCAAAGCCAACTGATCAGTGAAGTCTCACCTGCTAGTGCATATATGCCTTTAGAACAATCTTGGTTCTTTCCCGAAAAGTCACCACCCATAGTCTAAATTAAAAAAAAAAAAAAAAAAAAAAAAGAAGAGCATCATAAAAGTCACAGAACTGTAATTTGCATATTTCTTATTTATTAGAACTCATGTAAGTGTCTCATGTAAAAAAAGAGTGTTGCTGACTTGTAGAAGAACTACTTACATGGGTTTTCCCACTGCCTGTTTGTCCATATGCAAAACAAGTGGCCATTCCCCTTTCAAATATGGTCTCCACTAATGGTCTAGCTGTAAACCTTAAATGCAAAAAAAAACTGTACTTAAAAAACTGGAGTACTTTAAGATGCCCTAAGCAAAATTAAAATGCTAAAGCCAGAAGTGATAAAATTGATCCTGTACCTTGACAGGTCAAAGGACATTTATACATTAATTTCTGAAGTAATACCTGCTCTAAGGTATTGAAATTTTCCAAACCATCACAAGCTACGAGGTCTCTCTCATTTGTTTTGCAACAACGTTATCCTTATTTAAACCCTAAAACAATTATTTCCTTGTTTTAATGATCCAACACCCTACAGGGAGCTCCCTCAACGTGCCAGAATAAGATATTAAAGTAGGCCAGTGTAGCAGATAGGTGTTTTGTCAATAGTAAATTTCTTCTGTAGTTATCTTCCTCCCCAAATCAACTTCCAAAATTAAATTTGAAAAACAAGAGGCCAAAACAACACTGCACATCTCAATTTTTGAGAACATGCATACATTAAGAAAGGGCTCAAACAATGGATAACCAAGCTTTTAAGAACAAAACAATCTACTTATCTAAGAGGTACTATCTGCTGTGCCAAAAGTATTATTTGAAGCACCATTTGTTTTTTTAGATAATTAATTTTGTTTTAAGAAACATAGAGCTATTGCTCATACTTCAGCTGCTTATCACCATTATTTCATTGTAAACTCCAAAAGCAAAGGGTAAATTGATGCAGAGTTACACATGGAGATGATTCTCTCTGCAAAACTCGTTCTAAACTTTTTCCAGTTATTTACACATACATAACCTAACAGTGACCAATAAAGGAAAAAATTAGTTACAGAAACACTGAGATGCTACAACCTTCTTTCATTCTGCTTTCAAACACAAGATCGCTTACAAAAATAATATAGGCAAAACTGAGCCATTCAGCGGCATCCCAGGATTATGTAAAGAATGTACGTCTAGCTGAATCATTAATTTTCATCAAGAATACACCAAATTATTCCTGAACAGCATTAGTCTTTCTTGCTTTGCTTTTTCTAAGTATATGCCTTCTGTCTTCTCAAGAGGATGTTCCCATATGTCAATGTTTGTTCTTTCTATATATAAAAATTGAAAAATTCACAAAGTCTATTCACCTTAGAAGCACACTCCATTACTTCTGTTTGATTGAATTTGAAACTGTTTATTTTGCTGATTTATTAAAAAGGGACTTATACATATCTATTTTAAAGTAAGAAAAAATACAAATATATCTTAAAAGGTTTTCATAAAGGTTTACACAACTCCAAATGAGACTATGTTAAAGAGTCCAACTTTACTCTTACTAGAAATTTTATTTGCAATCTTAGTCTTGCAGAAACCTGAACTGGTTCTTCTTTAAAACTCATATGGCGTATCCATTCCAACTAGTGAGTGTTTTTTAATATTAACAAAGATTTACAACTCTGTGTTGTGATTCGTGAATTAAAAATACTTAAAAGACAGGTTAAACAAAATAATAACAATAGTAATAACGGTAGTAGAAGTAATAATAATAGAATAGGTACTTTTCTACCTTGGACTGAACATTTTTTCAGCATAGATACACACCAAATTTAGCTTATTGGAGAAAACTGGAGCATCTTGACACAATATTTTTTTCCTCAGTATGACCCTGAGGCTCTGATGAGAGCACCTGATGACACCTATTTTGCTCTTATTTCTGTTATTATGGAAGACCTTAAAACAGATTGCCCTTCAAGTAATGATCATTACTGTACCATATGAGGGAGAAGGAGAAAGACTAGAGATCTACTGTTTGAGTTTCAATACAATGATCTTAAAACATATTCCTATATTGCCATTAATGTATTACATAACTAATAAAAACTCTGAAAAAACTCAGTACAAAACACAACAACATTGTATACCAAAACCACCCCTCACATTAAACACCATGTTCACACAGATAAATAAAGGAAGGAAGGAGATTAGAAGAATGGATTGTCAAGCAAGATAATTACTTCATGCATCGTCAACCAGCTGGCTCTCCCACAGCTCTTTAGCGTCAAGGAAAGGAAAGATGCTACCAGCAGACAATCAGCAAAGACAGAAATCTCCAAGGACACAGCTTAGCTGTTTACAACTCTTTTGTTAGTATTAGTTTTATAAGATTTTCCTTTCACCCCTTTCTCTAATTATAACAAGCATAAGACAGAAGTTTTTATTTTCACAACCTTTTAAGAATTCTTTTGCTATCTACTATCAATCAGGGCATGATCCTAAGTTTGATTTCCTAGTTGTGGATTAAAAACAAGAAGTAAGATATTTCTCTGTCAATACGTTTTAAGACTATGGGAAGCACTTCCCAAACATAAGAAAAATTGTATCTTCACCAAATTCCTTTTTAATATCAACATTTCCTGCAAAAAGTTTCATAGTTATTTAGATGCATACTAACATTCTGACCAATATTATGTCAGCATCTAACCTTGCCCACTACTGTATGTACTTTATTTAGTGACTTGTTCAAGGGAAATAGCTACTTCTAAACATGCTTTTAGCTTCTAAAATGCTTTTAAGTGCTGGGTGAATTATTGCATACCAACAGTGGAACTGAAACAGAAGAGCAAAGAACAAAAAGGAGATCCAAATATCTTTGGCCTAAAAGAGAATATGTGTCTTTGCTGCTGTTTGTTTTTAAATCAGAAAGATTTGGCATTTTCAGCAAGATTAACTTAGCTCTATACACTTCCACATTACATCAGCCAGATTGCTTCCAGAAGTTAAGTTAGCTCAGGTATCTCGCCAATACTACAATATACACTCTCTCACTTTATTTGTACTCTTTTCTCACCCTCTACTGATTTGTTTCCATCTCTTAATTATCCTATATTCAGACTGCAAGCTCCTTGGTGCTAGGGCTCTCCTTTTCCTCCAGGTTTCATGATAACCAAAAGCCATGACTCAGGTTTCTCAGGTGCTGCACACACACTTAATAATAAGACAACAACCTGGAAGCAAATGGAGAACTGATTACGTGGCTCAGCTAATCTGCAGCTGAGGAGACAGGTGATACTTGCTAGAGCCTGGAATGCAGCAGGGCTTGGAGGAGGACTGAGATCAACAGAGGTGCAAATGACATTGCAGGTGAAAAATTAGGGATAAAGAGTTAAAACAAAAGTAAACAGGTAAAAGAATGGAGGTAGCAATATATCATCTGGTAGCACAGAGAATAGGAATAAAGTCTAAGACCAATGTAAGCAAAACAGTTATTAGTATGGAAAAAACATGAGAAAAAAGATTCACCAAAAAAAAAGCATATACACATACCTGTAAACCATTTCATTAGGAGCCGTGTCATCAAAGGCATAATCAAAACGAAAAGTTTGGTTTTCTAGGTACCTTGTTAAATCCACCTTTTGTTTTGGTTCATGTACCATCACAACATCTTTACTAGGAATTGTTATTACATCAAGGTCTTTCATTAAAGTTTCTATAAAATAAGTGAAATATATATTTAACTAACAACACATCATTATTTTTTACATTTTCCCATTGTTCACACTCTCATAACATCTCAGATAACACAGCTCCTCCAAGTAACAACACTGCAATGGATTTGGTTTCTGATGCCTAGATAGTAATCTGCTAAGCAAGAGATTTCATTTTGGAAGTCTAGTCATCCTATCCTACCAATTGCTAGAAATTAAAGAGAGGTACAAAGCTGTTTAGACTAAACACTATGATCATTAATTACAGCACTATCATTGTAACTTGTTATGCCTTCTGTAACACTTTTCTTGGACTTCAGGTCTTATTCCTCAGTGATTACATAGTCTTCTACAGGTCACTGCCATATCCTTTGAGTTTTTATAAATATCTTCTCTAGTAGAAAAAGTAGATGGTACTACTATATTGCTTAGCAGTCAAACTTGAAAACACAAAGAAATTAACCTCTTTATGATAATACATTGCATTTTAAAATTTTATCTTGATATTTTCTTTAAATTTTGCTTTCATTCCTCAGAGACATTTTCATTTGTGCATTCCTCCTGGAATCTATAGTACATATCTTTAACATATAATTCCTTTAAAGTAAAATCCTTTCTAAATATTATCTTGTAAGCAGAATAAGCTGAAAATTATACTGATCCTTCCTATCACTGTGATTTCAACAGTGAGATCCCAGATTATAATTACTACACCACACTGCAATTTACTGCTAATTGCTGTATGGTATATGAGTCAGCAAAACAGAGAACCCAATGATCCATAGTATGCACAAAAATAAAGACCCTTTGTGTATACAGTCAGGATTCACTAATGTGCCCTACTTGCATTTCTTTGCAAAATTTCTTAAGGCATGCAGTTCAAGAATTTGATGTGACTTTATATAACCAGATAGAAACCTTTTCGTGAATTAACATCCTGATCAAACAGTACAATGGTTACCACTGCACTACATTACACACCAATGGAAACACACATTCCAGTCAAAGTATAATGAATTTTTCAACTGCACTGCAATAAAATGAAATGCAATTATTCTGCAGCAATCACAGATAAAAAGTAAGGAACAGTGACAAAAAGAAATATATGATGGACAATTCTTTGCAGTAAAAACCTTTGAGTTTAATCAGTCAGAAGAGGATTTTTTAAAAAAAAATTGTTTGGAGTAAGACATTTACTTCCTCCCATCTATTTGGTATGGGAACCTGCATTCTTTGCTGATGAAAATTAGGAATAATGACTCTGAAACCCATCATACATTTCACAATTATAAACACATGTCACTGAACTAATATCTCAAAGTGTCACTCTGAACACCTACTTCCTGTGAAGTCAATCCACAGAACAAATGATGCTGAGAATACTTAATGTTTTTGGTGATAATTCTGCATTTTTGAGATGACAAATTACTTTTATTTTTTCCGATCATAGGATTACAGTCTAGCATATTCGATTCTTTTATACTTCTCTATGATTTTACAATACTGTTTCTTGTGAACTGAGTTTTTTCAGGAGATTGTATCATATGGGTACTATATTATCATCCCTACATAGATTACTTAGTTAAAACATTTCTTACTACGGTTTATTCCTTAAAACGCAGAACAGCTTTAAGCATCAAGCTCATTTTTACTCAGACATTCATATTTCTACAAACACCTCTGATCTACTTTTTTCGTACCTCCCAACCACTAATACCACTAATTAGATTTCACAAAATCGAATCCTACTTCTGAATCCCAATTCATGTCCCATAACAACTTGTTTTCATCTACTGTGATTTCACTTTGTCCACCTCCAGCACAGGTAGAAAGTCACATTTTTCCCAACAGTAAAAGTAAAAATGAAAAGGAAAAATAGAAGCAGCAATGTGAAAGGGAAAAACAGACAAAAACCTAACTATATAGTGCTATCAACATATGTATGGGAAAGGGAACACATTTCTCCCATTTTCCTCTGGGTATGCTTCAGATAATCCTAAATGTGTAATTCTGACAGTACAAAAACAATAAATGGCATCCCATGTTACATCAGCATCAATCTGATGCTCTTTTGAGTCCTTCAGCTGAACAAAATGTAAGAGAAAGAGAAGGAAAGAAACATCTTGCAGCACTGGATTCAGACAGGCTGCAATCCAGTAGGCATTTGTGTTCCTAAATTCCCACTGAAGTAAAAGAGCTTCCTAGGAAGTTAAAATTTCAATTAAACTAAAATTGAAAGCTGAACAGTTTTTTGTTGTTTGGTTTTGGTTTTTTATTGCATACAGACTCTAGTGTGATGAGCAGGCAGTAAGAAAAATAGTTCAAACACTCATCACATAAAAGTCATTAAGGAGTTCTTTTAGTACCTAACAGTTTTTTAGTGGCATTTCATTTCATATGCTCCAGAGTAACTTTGCCAGCCCTGAGCAACAACTGCAGGGTGTACAAGTCTTCTGTTTGCTTGCAGTCCACTAACCTTGTGAGGATGTCTTGGACAAGCTCAGGCAACAACTGTGTCATAAGATACTTCCTTGATGTCTGATTCAAGATCACTCAGAAGTATAAAAACACATATACAAAAATGTATGAAATGTATGCAAGTTTTCACTGTGTAACTCTCTGCTCAGGAGATCACTTCAAGGATACTTCAAAATAACAGTGATCCTAATACAGTGTAACAATAGTGAAGAGATTACAGTAGAATTCATTTCCAAATCAACCAAATACATCCTAGATGACCTTGGGAAAAAAAAAAAATCACACTCTTCCTGTGCCTCATAAATAATACATAATTATGTAGCTCCTAACACATAAAATTGTGGTAAACAGGCAGGTAAACTATTTTTCTCCCCAGTTTATGACAAGTCTGTGAATTTTCTAGGTTCATCAAACATAATGTCTAACATAAGAGCTTCACCTTTGATCAGTATTTCTAGAGTTGTTTAACACAAATAATGTTACTATCAGAAGCAGCTTTTCAGATAAACAAATGAACAAAATCTTCAACAATCATACCTTTTTTATTGAGTGGTCGTTTTCGCACACAAACACAAATCCTGTGCTCATCAATCTGCAAAGGAAAGTCTTTCAGTGAACTATATCCCAATTCCAGTTACAAAATATTTAACTTTAATTGACTTCTCTTTTCAGATTAAATGATTGGTTGATCATTTAACCAAAGAGAAATTTCCAAGACAGTGAGTCATCTGAACATGTAAAAACCCCTTGTGTCTGCACAGTAGCCAAGAACCCAAAAAGGAGAAGCATATATTAACAAAACTCCCCACAGACAGTGATCAAATCCAATAGATCAACAGGTACTATTTGACTATGCAAGCAAATCTAGTTTTAATGGGTAAATATGCTACTGACAGATACGGTCACATTTTCTGATTTCCATAGAATTTGAGTCTTGATCATTTAAGGATTCCACTCCTCTGACCTGGCTGCAAACCAAAAGACTACATCACCTTCAAAGATCAAATAATAATCATCATGTTGAACACAGTTCTTCAAATAAGTTTCATGGTTTTGTGTGCACATCCCTTAGCATCCCAGAAAAATTTACCATACAAAGGCTGAGTGACTACTTAGTATATACTGGCATTATTTAATAGTAAAAAGATATTTAAATAATTTAATAACAATTTAGTAAAGCAGGACTTCCAAAATCTACTCATTTCAGTATCAACAAGTTACTGGAAAAATAAACCCATGTTATATTAAATACTAATATATATTTAAATACCAATTTTTGCATTAACAGACGGAAGTATACATGGGAAAAAAAATGAAAACACACAGCAAAACACAGAACGATAACATATTTCCATGTTGCTGGCATACTTACAGGATCTGCAGTTGTCAGTGGTCTATAATCCAAACTTCCCCTGAAATCTCTTATCATACACATAATTTCATAATTTGGGTTTGTAGCATCAACATCCTAGGAAAAAGTAAGCAACAGAATTTCTACTATACTTTTTGTTTCCAGAAAAGGCCTTAATTAATTATCTATGGAAAAAATACTCATTAACTGAAATATTTTTTTTCTGCAAAACACCAGAAATGTCTCTTGCAAGGTTAATATAAGTTTAATGCCTTTTTCCACTACGATGTAGCTAAGGTATGGTACTCTGACAGATGCAGAGATACTCCACTGCACAGGTACAACACACACCACAGAGGACAGTGTAGGAACCCCAGTTGCTCTAAACACAATCCTGTGGGATAAAAGCCAGTTAAAGTAGCTTGCTCCTAATTTTGGTCCTGTGTTAATTTACACACATATTTGAATGCACTGTAAATTCTTCCCAGACCTCCAGCAAAGCAGAAGTAATCCCAAGGATACTCAAGGCTGTGATGGTTTTGGCTGGGATAGAGTTAATCATCTCCATGGAAGAATGTGGTATGCAGCTCTGTTTTGGATTTGTACTGGAGACAGGATTGATAATACATGGATGTTTTAGCTACTCCTGAGCAGCACTTACACAGCAAAGTTCCTTTTTGGTCCTCACCCCACCCCACAAGCAAGGCAGTCAACACAGCCAGGACAGCTGACCCCACAACACAGGCACAGAAGATAACTCATCCTTAAACCTGAAGCGATCAATACCAGGGTGAATGGACATGTAAGAGGCCATGCATGGAGGCCAAGCTGAGCCTGAGCCTACCCTGTTTTCTGCAGAACTGATTAAACACCTTCCCATCATTTCTTCCTGCACATACCTGTTTTACAACACTTCAGGACACGCTGCTGATGCCAAATATAGCCAGCTCTGGTGCTCAGACCCTACTAAGTTTTGCACGACTATCCCCACTTGATATAAAATTTCTGAGTCCCAGCTGGCTGTGGACACAGTGTAGGCACTCTCAGAAAGCACTGGATTTGGGTTACTAAACTGAAAGGGAGCCAGCTCATTCTTTGCACTTGTGACACAGCCAATCCTCACCTCGGAAAAAACTATTTCCTAGTGATCAGAAGCTAACTGTACCTTGATGTCATTCACTCTCACTACACTGAACTAAAAACTGCTGACAGTAAGTCTTCACAAAATGCTTCTTTATAACATTCAGAAAAGAGTATTGTTTATCATGGAGAAAGAATGTACCTAATATTCATCAAGCCCTGTTTAAAGGTCTCGCATACTAGAAGTCAGTGCTTGGTGAATTATTGCTGCATTTCCCAACGATTTCCCCACACAAAAGTTGAAGACTCAGATGCAAGAGGAGTGTTCACAGGAGCAATAAAATTTTACAAGTAACACCACTTCAAAGTATTTCAATATATAAAGCCAAAAATGGTCATTCCTCACACATAAAGAGATAATAATGTTTTGTGTAAACTGATGTAAATTATTAAATACAAATTTAACATAGGTGATTTTAGGTCAACTTGGAAACATCATTAAACCACGAAAAGTAAATTCATGAATGATTTACTTGATGGTGGTAATTCTCAGGTCAGCAGCAGACTGGTACTATCTCTTTAGAAACAAACACATACACACACATCTGCCAACAAGATTACACTCCTAGCTTTGCTAAAGCTTTTACACCATTGTGACAGAAAATAATTTAATACTAAGAGATTTTTCTCAAAGGATTAGCAACTTCATTAATTTTACACAAGTTTCTAACAACTGGCTAGCAAGTTGCTTGCATGATGAAATTACAAATGTACAGACTAGTTTAAAGAAAGAAACATTAGAAGTCACTGTTAAAACTTGAGCCTCAAATAGATCTATAAAGCATCAAAGATTATAATGAACAATTTATCATAATGTTGTATTGCCTCCTGTAGAATAACAGACCTCTCAAAAAGTCAAAAGGTTATTGTCAAAAAAACATTTTCCTTAAGAAATAGCTATGATCAGTAGTTGTTCTCTAAACAACATGCAGCAAGACAGCAATTGAAAGTAATGATTTCTGTAGGAAGAAAAAGAGGGGGAAAACCATCTAAAGTAGTAGTTACAAGAGTAATCCTACCAAACAACAAAATATTTGTCAAATCTTGACAAATTTGACACTTATTTTCAAGATTATCACAGTTCATAAAAATTATTAAAGATTATTTGCAGATTTCTCTTGCTGACGTATGATTTTCAGTTGAGCTAAAAATACTGACCTGAGCTCTCTTTTCTCTAAGTTCCTGCTGCTGTAACCTTCTTTTTTCACGCTTCTCTTGCAATTTTTCAACCTCTTTTACACAGTTAGATTTTCTACGTGCTTAAAGAAAAAGATGCAATTTAAAAATACTTTCCATATTTACACTGTAAACTTCAGTTAAATTAATGTATCAATAATTAGAATGTATCAACTATCAACTAGATTTTTAAGCAAATCTGATTAGTATAGAATCATTATGGTATTTAAATTTCTAAAATGAATAAAACTTATTAGAAAAATGCCACGGGAATGGGACAACTACAGAAACAAAAATATATGACCTTGAAAAAATATGTGGACAGATACATGTGATCTCTTGGTTTGAATCAAAAGTAAGCCCAGACAAATTTTTTTAAAAATTGGAAAAAAAAAAAAGTGCTAAACAATACCACCATGCTTAAAAGAAAACAAAGGGTAAACAAATTCCAAATACTAGTAAAATTATGACAAAAACAAACATATGTTTAGCCACAGCTTTCTGAAAAGCTCCTCAAGGAAGCTCACAGACAACTGAACATGCAGACCATTTGTCATTTATGGATAACAACATAATCCAAGAGAATGTACATGTAATGCCCAGAATGAACAAGTCCTTGATACATGGTTTACATACAAGGGGGTCCAAATTCCTTTTTTGCAGCTTGAACTGGAGATATATCTGAAACACTACCATTCTGTTGAGAGGAGGAAGACTGCTCAGGAAGCTGAGTAGGTCGTGCACGCGCAGAACCAACCACTGCAAAGGAAAAGCAAAAAGCTCATCTGGACATGGAGGAGTAACCTTTCTACCCATTTCTGAAATGCCTTGTTAAGATGAAATAAAATGAGGTCCCTTTCTAAACACAACAATTTACTGTGGATGAGAAGGAGCCATACTCATGGAAAGTCTATTAATAAAAACATGTGGTATGCAGACTTTTTTATCCTAGTGCTGTACAGCATGATTATTAAATACCAATGCTGCACGTGCATGTTTTTAAATTCTGCAGAATTAGTACAACTTACTATATGCACAGAATGAATCATTTACTTGGAGATATACAGTCCTGAAGCATGAAGTGCTTCAATTTTATTTATACTGTAATTATACCCAGAAAACTAGCAAGAAAAAAAGAAGACCTGCTGTTTCACATTCTCTAGACTGTACAAAATGCCCCAACCCCATTAAGCCTATGAACACTGGAGGAGCAAAGCAAAAGAAATTAGGGCCAGTGAAGTGCAGTACAATCTGAAAGTGGAAGAAACAAGTCTTTTTGCCTCTATACCAGAAGGGATACAGACAATCAATATGTCTAAACTTATACATTGATTCTATATGTAGCCATGATATTTTATGAAAAATCCTTTGCTAGGATTTTTCTCCTATTCTAGCTGAGAAGCCCCAGAAAAGAAATGTAAACAATTAACTATCTGATGGCTGTGGAATGTGGTCTGGACATTGTTTACCAACAAGTGCATCTGTGATTGGTGCATGTTAGGTGTTTCTAATTAATGGCCAATCACAGTCAGCTGGCTCGGACTCTCTGGGAGTCACAAGCCTTTGTTACCATTCCATTCCTTTTCTTTCTAGCCTTCTGATAAATCCTTTTCTCTTTATTCTTTTAGTATAGCTTTAATGTATCATTTTAATATAATATATATCATAATATAATAAATCAGCCTTCTGAAACATGGAGTCAAAATTCGCATCTCCTCACACCAAACATCAACCATATCTATATGTGCTAAGAATGCCAGCTTCTGAAGATGCTGTGATGTCTTTTTCCAACGAATGCAGTGGGAGTGGTGAGCATGCAAGCCTGTGTGACAGAGCTGAATGCTTTAAATTTTATTTCAAATAGTTGCTTCAACCAGCTCTGCTTCAGCTGGCCCATTTCCTGCACACTTCAAGCAGAGTGTGTCAGAAGAGTACTAAAGTGAAGGTATCAGTTTTGATCAGTAGCCAGAGATGAGACTCCAGTGAAGGCCAGAACACTGTACAACACAGAAACAACTACAAAAACAAGTTTTGAATAGAACGGACAAGACAAATGCCATCATTCCACACATCACAGCAGATCTAGCTTACAGTATAAATTGATTAGATAAAATAAGACATGTGCTGAGAAAACCTAAATTAAAGGCCAAAAAGAAAAATATTTAGGCCAGCAATGAATGGTAAGAGGCAAGGTACCCATTAAAATACAGGTTACAGGGTTATTTCATACTAAACAGATAATTTACTACAAATGACAAAATGTATGGATGTGAGGATACTCCATCAGTAAGATATCTCATATTTCAACCACAATACATAGGAAAAAAAACTCAAAACACTCTTGTATTTTCAATCTGCTTAATACCCCCAGAGCCAAATGGCAGAAGGGCAAAAGTGGACCACATCAGAAGAGTCTGATTACTTGCAAACCTACTTGTTTTCCAAGTTTAAACAGCTGGACTGGAATCTAGTCTGAAGAAATGTTAGTAGATTAATGTTTGGAAGAAGAATCATCATCATCATCATCAGTAAAAGTCAGTTAAGTTAAACGTAGGGGAGAAAGTGAAAACAATAAGTAGTAATTATTCTTCCACAAGTTATAGATGCATTATATCTGCATTCCTCCAATACATACTTTTCACCTATTCTCCTGTGATATTTCAGTGATTTTTTTCAGCTTTTTTCACTATTAACTGCAGAGTGATACAAAAGTCTGTAGGACTTAAGTATTCTTATATTCTTATGACTGCTCACACACAGACTGCTACAAAACAACAGGCTGTTAACAAAAATAGTTAAAAATTTGAAAATTTTAAGAATTGAAAGCATGCTACTTAGTGCATATTAGAACATTCAAATAAGCTGAGGACACTTACATATGAAAAGTCCATGCATGATTTACCATTTCATAATTAATTATCATCAAATTTTTGCACCATCAGTTACTGCAGCTTAACTTTTACAATTATATATTGCTTAAATTTGCATATAAATATTATTTGTATAGCATGAATTCCTAAATATACACAGGAATAATTTTAGGAATTATATACCATATCTTTTACATGTCACAGGCCTACATACCAAATGAGAAATGCAAACTATTAAGGAATACTAGATAAACAGGAGGTTAAAATGTTACCGTATTTTTTACTTCATTGAAATGTAAAGAGATAACTTTTACCTCTATTATCTCTGGCAGGAGGATCATTCTTAGAAGGTAACACACTTCGTCGACTCTATAAAGAAAGAAGTCTCTCTTATTTGATCACCAAATTATTGAAAGCACAAATTGCAGCCCCACCTCTGCTTCTTTCCAGTGAATAAAAATAACACAGCATCAACAAAAGAGATTTGATTGCAAATCCCAGCAGGAAAAGTGAAGGGGTGAAGCCTGATTGAACTGTCTGTAATGTTTCAGAAAACTCAAAAATCTTTTTTTTATCCTTCATTAAGACATTCAGTTATACCAACATTAGTTCCCAACTCCCTCTCTACCAAACCTCCTCTTAAAATAATTTAGAAATCCCTATTCACCACAGGAAAAAGAAAAGAACAGTGTTATGAAATAGCACCACAAACACAAAAGTTAAGTTAAAAATTCTAGCATAATATCATATATAGAGTTACTGTAAAGTTACCAAGAACATATTGCATAGATATTACCAACCTTCACAATTTTGTTTACTTTGGCTGATGAAGCAGGGGGTGGTAGAGTCTCTGGGCTAGGCTCAATATCTTCATCATGCGCAAGATCTGGGTTAAGTGAAAATATGCTCTCCAAATCAATCTGTGAAAAAGAACATAAAACACATTAATGACACTTGACATAAATCCTCTCTTTATCTCCTGTTATGTTTGACAATAAACAGTAATTATATTAAGTGTTTTTACCCCACAATTTGTTCATGCTAAGATCTGAATTCTTTTCTGTTCACTAAAAATAGATGAATCTTTGGTCTTTGTATTATTTGAAAACACATCATTCAGTAAAGGGATGAATTAAAAATGACCAATAGATAATAAAATTTTCTAAGGTGATCAAACTAAAAGAGAAATAGCTAGTATTACTATGGTAATTTGACAATTACTCCAAAATATATAAGACATTCTGGAACATAAAAAGTAGGAGCTCTCTTATCTTAAATTTCCCAGACAGTGCAAAAGAAATAAATTGCAAAGGTCCAAAAAAATCAAAACATAGCTGAAACCATGTTAAATTTATCATTTTTTTTTTTTTTCTTTTAAAGTATTACTGACTGTCATTCAAACTGCTGTAAAATGTAAGGGAAGAGGGACAGGATCTTAAAAGTATGATTTTGTACAAATGTTGATGAGCTTTGGTCTCTATAGACTTCTATTTCTCTTTGCTGAAGCTTTCAAAGACCTCAGTGCTGTATAGATTCTCTGTGTCTCAGGCTGATGAAATCTCCAGGACTTTCTCACAGCTTTTTTTTCCCCTGCATTTTCACAAAACCAATAAAGTGTAAAGTGCAATTATTTCTGATATGCTTCCCCAAAATGAAACTGGCTAATATGGTCCAAAATTTAAAGGAAGATGTGGTAGGAAAGTGTTACACAAAAAGACACAGTTTCATAAGGAACGCTAGGCTGGAAAATTGCTGCCAAAAATAAGTGAATAAACTGGCAGTTAAATTCCTCAAGATTACAAACATGAGAAAATTTCTAGTTTAGCTCTCCTGCTAGTTTCCTGTCTGAATTTTTTGTCATTCTCCCTCTTAAAAATTTGATTTTTCTGCTTGTAAAAACTGGATAACAAAGCCAGCATTTATAGTCTGGTTCAAAATCAACAGAGGAAAACAACTGCCTAAAAACTATGACTCAGAGCTCAGGAATTCGTATTTACAACCAGAAAACAGTGTGCTCAACACTTTCTGCAAGAAACAGTCTGTAAGCAAAGAATCATGAAGTAAATTAAAATGTATGTCTCATTTTTGTTTCCAGCACAAATTTCAAGTAATATTCACATAGATTAGAGGGGGGGGGGGGTTTAAAGTCCTAAATAAATAAGCTTACCTCTTTCCCTTTAGTATCCCCATTTTCAATCCATTCAACAGTTACACTTTCATTATCTTCATTTAGAGATGTTACCATAGCCTGGTGAATTCGGCCTAGAAAGCAAACACGAGGTGATTATTTATTAACTGGTGGAAAAAATTTCCAGAATATATTTTTATCCCTGCACTTAGTCATATAGAGAGAGGTAGCAAGAAGATGGTTGAAAAGAAATAAGGTGATAAGTAGGAGGTGATTGTAGGCCACATAGTGTGAAGTGGCTCAGACCGGATCCACCAGTGGAGACTCTAATGGGACAGTCAGCATCCAAGTGAAAAGCACAGTGAACAGAAAATTGAGTGGTAAGTAAACAGAACCTCTCAGGAAAGCCACACCACTTAGACTCTCTCCTTGAAAACAGATAATTCCTCTACCAGAAGATTCCCACAGGTACTAAAGGCCTCTTAGGTGCATTTCACAAAGACTTGTTTGTCCCCCCTTCTAGGCTTATAGAACATCAGACATCTCAATGCTGAAATGAAGCCCTTTGAAATTGTGTTCTGATACTCATTTTTTACAGGCAACAATCAGGTGGTAGTCCAACTGAAATTAAATTGCCTGGAACAACATAAACCATTATTTTAGAAAGAGCTACTTACACAGACTGCTGAGCTTAAGATGCTTTTGCTTTGACTTCTCCAGTGCAAGACTCAAAGGAAGCAAGCCCCCAGAGAGTAAAATAAATCCAGTAAATCTTCAGTAGGAATAAGGATTCTTCTCTAAAATATATACTACCCTGCAATTTTTTATGGCCTCTTACCTATGCACAGTACAGAAGAGCAACTCAAAGAGCAGGACAGCCATGCACTGACACAAAAGGATCAAGACACAAGTGTCACATTGATTTCACATCCATGCTTTGCCCTCAAGTACCAAGAACTGAGGTTTCTAAAGAACACAAATCCAAAGTAACTGCTCCTTGCACACCCTCCTGCAAGGAAGTCCATACTATGAAGAAGTAATCCTTTGCTCCACCTGCCATGAGACACCCCCTAGGACTATGTGCAGCTCCCAAAGCATCAGTGATCGTCCCAGAGCAGTTGTGCATATGCTGCTGCTGCTTCTGCTGGGCACCTGCTCAAGGCAAAATGCAGCACCATCAGCACACATGCTTCAGTCTCAGCCTTCTCTGCCTTGAACTTTTTTTTTTCTTTTCTAAAGCTATTCACCCCACAAATTCCCTTTAGTTTTCTGCTCCGTTGATTGCTTCAACTTTTTGTTTTAGCCACTTCAGCCACAATTCGACAGTTTTCCAAAAACAAAAAAATAAAAGGTTTTTACAGTCTAAGCCTTCTAGGGCCTGCAGAGGGACAGAACAAAAGAAAAACCTTGAATGATATCCCAAATTATCTCAGCTAACAGTGAGAGTAACAAATGTATACCTTTAATATTTCTTCTACTACAAAGGCTGCCTAAACATTCACATCTATTTAAGATTTAGTAGGAAGGGAGAATACAGGGAAGCATCACGGAAGGTAACAGCAAATCCCTGTACTGTCTCACAGTGTGTGGAGGAAGAGACTAGCTGCAGCTCAGGCGAGGTGCAGCACTCAGGAACTCACAGAGCAGTTGGCAGCCCTGGGCAGCATCACTTTCACATCTGCAGCACTCACCTCACCGGCAGCACACATTACACATGCATTTACAACCTCCACTCTTCTCCTGGCCCAAAGCAAAACAGTTTCTCCCACACTAAAGCAAGTTAAGTCATTTTTTAACATTCTAAATAAAAAGCCTCCCCTTTTTGCTTCACTTAATTTCTGTCCTCTGGCATTCTCTTGTTTTTATTTCCCTGACCCACGCTTTTTCTGAACAAACCCTTCCATTTGGGCTTCCTGAGTACCATTCTCACCATCCAGAATACACCTCTCCATTAATATTTCAGCATTTAATAATCCCTAGGGACTTAATTTTATGCAAAAACACTGTTGTAGAATTGTTTCAATGAACTGTCTGGTCCTTCAGCAAAGTAGCAACAGAAGCTGCTATCTTCCTGTAGTAATGCCACACCTACCTCTTCTGCAAAGAGTGTGCTGAGACCAGGCTGCAAGGACACAAAAACGCTGGGAACTGGGAATTTAAGCTTACGTTGGTATAATCTTCTGCTGGTTTTAAGGCCTGGCCCAGCTGTCAATTCAGAATCAAGAGAAAAACTGTTGCAATAAGTCAGCCAAGACTCAATTTTCTTCATGCAGGAAAAGCCCAATCTTTATTGTATAGGTCGTATCTTATAGGATTATCAGAAAGGATAATCCTTTGTTGGATCTTATTGGCTGACAATACACTCACACTTAGTTCATTGGTCAGTGCATGATATTTTGAATATCCATCAAACTTCTGTATTTTTAATTAGTTTACATACTTTTTCTACTGATTCTAATGAGACACATCCCTTGTTA
This sequence comes from Onychostruthus taczanowskii, assembly GCF_017590055.1. Taxonomy (NCBI): domain Eukaryota; kingdom Metazoa; phylum Chordata; class Aves; order Passeriformes; family Passeridae; genus Onychostruthus; species Onychostruthus taczanowskii. The sequence continues at coordinate 2,090,086 of NW_024502125.1, read as the reverse complement.
TTACAGGTGGCCTTGTTTTTCAGCCACAAATACCTTGTTGTGTTAATGAACTCTCATTTCCAAGATTGCTTGCAAGCTATTGTTAGCTGAAGCAGCAGGGACTAATCCATATTTTATAAGACCTTTCTTTTATAACATCTTTTACCTGTCTGCAACAAAAAACAATGTATGAAAAATATTTGTTTAGTGAAACATATTTGATACACTATTCCAATAATATTTAGTATGTTACCAAATTTTTAAAATTTTGAAGAAAACCATTATTCGCAGCTGAAACCTGTGACACTGTCACCGACTATTCAGCCTGCAAATAGTGACAGAGCCACCATATAAGTCCTACTATGTGTTTCTGTGCTCTGTTACTTTTCACAGAGAACAAGTAATATTTTAAAAAGGTTTCATCTTTGCCATAACAAATGAGAAGAGATCAAAGCAGGCTGATGAATGAACAGAAAATACCCCACACTCTAACAAACATAGTAAGCCAGCATGCCATAACAAAAGAATCACAATAAATCTTCCATCTCTGTGCCAGATTTCATCCCTTCCCCGGCCAAGAAAGTCAGGGCTGTAAAAAACCCACAAAAACCGACATACTAACAAAATAAAAGTTATGTCCATCTTCCAAAGACTCTGAGCAGAAAATATTCAGTGCAGAAAATATTCACTACAGTATTTAAACTGGCAATGTACTCATACAATTTGTTCCTAAAACTTCTTTGTGTTACTAAAAATTTACATGTTATTGAAGTGCCAGATAAAGCATTTACATTTTTACAATTGCCTCTTGCTCTCTGGAAACAGTATTCTATTATATTTTTCTAGTGCACAGCTGAATACAGCAGCTGAGAAATTCAGGAATGCCAGTAACCAATTAGGCTGGCATAACGCTTGTCTAGCATATAAAGCAAGACCAAGCTACAAATGCTAAAATGTAGGAGCCAATTGGCAGAGAGTGTTTCAATGCAACAACCCTAGTTTCTGGTGCACTTTCAAGAGCTGGTACCAAAATTTGACATGTAAGCAAGTAAACATGAACCAGCATTATAGGCTGAAGAAGTAACAAGTAATTCAAGAAAATGCCCCTTAAAACCAAGAGAAGTACAGCTGATACAACAACTCCTCACTTGGCATTTCCTTAATTTCTAGTGCCTCTCCTCACATGATTAGAATTCAGATCACAAACAACTTTCTTTTTCTGAGAAGTTGTTCCATTTCTGTAGGGCTCCTTGTCACAGTAACAAGCCTGTCTAAGATGTGTTTGGACAAGATTCTCATTCACATGCTATGACTCTTGTCCTGTTCAGGGCCAGGAGTTGGGACTAGATAATCCTGACAGGTCCCTTTTAACTCAGCATACTCTACGATTCTACCAGTCTCAACACTAATGGAGAAGCTATTTGAAAACACAATTATTAGGGTATGTTCTGTCATACAGCACATGACATCTGGCTAATCTCTAGTGACTAGAAAATACTGCTGCCAGTACAGCATTACAACAGAAAAATGTGTGATGCCAACACTTTACAATTACCCTAAATACACAGACATGACAATATTCTCACTTCAATCAAGTTAAAAACATCAATTCCCCATTCCTTTCCTTCCTAGCCATCTGATAAACATTTGACAAACAGAAGGAAGCAAGCATACTGATCTGATCTGCAGACATACAGTATAAATCTTCTCTATTGTGAAAGTTCTTATGGCAGCTAGTGGTTCACAAAAAGGTTCAGGAAGAGCAGTGAAAGCAAATAACCAGAGCTAAATCAAACATTTTAATTAACCCTTAGCCTAGCTAGCAGTGCCAACTCATTGCAAATACCTAGTGTACTTAGATCCTTACCTCTAAGCAAAGAAAACATTTTCTACCTGCCAAGCTTCTCCAAACCACCACAATTTTGAAGCAGAGATCAACCAGAGTAATAAACCCACAGCTCTTTTATCTTCTTACTGTTTTTCAGAAACATAAGTTATCAGTCTGAAATATGGGTTGGTGTCTAAATTACAGTTTGGACTACAGCAGTGGTTGACACGTGACGAACTCCTCTGTATTTTCCCAAGAAACAGAGCTGGACTACAGCTCTATTTCCCCACCAGCCCACATAACTGAAGAGTGTCTGCCCCAAAAAACGTTGTACTCACAAATCTCATGCACAAGCGTTATGAAATCTTAGAAACAGCTTTGAGCTGTAATAACTAAAAATTTACACTCAGGCTCTGGATTTCCCTATGGAGAAGAGAGGTTCATAATTTCAACTATGATCCTCTCATTCCACCCCCAAAAAAAAAGCAGGAGGACCATACCGGGCAGTGTTGCATTATGACCACCATATAGCTTAAGTTCTGGCAGCTCAAACACAGGAAACTATTTTTAGCAGGACCAGGCTGTAGCAATGTTAACAGACCCCACCTTGACCCGGGGCTTGCACACCTTACATGCTTTGTACTTGCCACATCTTCAGGAGCACTAATGTGTTATATTAGCTCTGGCAGTGGGCCATCAGCCAAACACTTAGCTTTTTTAAGTGCATCAACAGAGTAGATGAATGCAAAAATATACTACAATTTCACAGCTACTACAGTCTTGTTAAGGACGACCACTGCAGCAGAAGCTACTCATGTCTTAAAAGATTATAATACACATTTGTGAAATTGCCATGATTTTCCTATTCATGTTCCTGAGTGACTAATTCGAATGTTATCTCATCTAGAGACACCTGGACATAATTGACCTTCACCCTCTGTCAACTGATAGTCAAAAACTAAAATTGTGAAAAGCACAATTTTCTTTGTTTTCTTTTAAGTAATATAAACTCCAAGTTAAATATATCTTTTAAGAAAATACGTTTAGGAGAAGCATGAGGTTACAAATACAGAAGCAGCACATTCCAGACAGAATTACTGTAGTCTAGAAAATTATCTTCTGTGCTACAAGTTCCAGCCCTGGCAACTCTGGTGGAAGAGCTTTCCTGCTCTCACAGAGCTGAAAGGAGGTGAAAATAATCGCCAAATAATGCCTGTAGCAAACTTTAAGGAAAGAATCCCAAGGAAAAAGAGAATTCTTGGCTTGGTGTCTCCATCAGTGTCAACTATGGGGACATCCCTGTTCACAGAAATCATCGCCTGTCATAGCCCTCCCTGCACTACACAGACAGTCCTGCTGCTCATCCCTCAAGGGAAAACCAGCAGTTACTACTGACTGATGCTACTTTCTCCATAACACCAAATGTATTTGATTTTATTTTGTTTCAAAGTTTCATTTATCCACAAACCGGTGGATATCGTATTTTATTTTCATAATATCTACACCACTTATTTTTTACTTAATCATATAAATTTATTTCAGCTTTGACAGTCTTCTCTATTGTCTTACACTGTCCCCTTAGTTACAGTGTTACCACAGCATCGAATGGACATTCAGCATGTCAGCACAGTCCCTACAATATTTCTAAAGCAAGTTCTTAAATACTAAAAATAACATATAATTTAATTAAATACATATCTTAATATTTATTTTTGTGAGTCATCCCTAGCTGCTATCAACTCATTTTGTTGTATTATCTAAATCATTACAGCAATACTCAAGTCCTTCATTGAATACGTTTAGTAGCACTACATTACACCGAATTTGCCACCTGATCCTTTGACAAGACAACTTTTTGGGTAGTTAGATGACTCCAAAAGAGTCATCCCAAATATACAAAAGGGGCAGATGAGCTTCAGCACTGTTGGGATATAGGATTTCTTCCTTTTGTTTTCTTTCTCTAAAGAAATTTTCTCCCATTTTAGTTGCTAAGAAACAATAACGATCAGTACTTAAGAGAGACAAAAGAAGAGGGGCAGAGATACTGCGAGAATTGGGCTGGGGGAAAAGGGACTAGGCACAGCTCCGAGGTGTCTTGCTCTCTTGGCCTCGGAGGGGGACAGTCGAGCTGCAGGAACCCGCTGCCGCAGCCCAGCCCGGCCCTGTTTCTTGTGCTGAGGGTGAGGCTTTGCACATGAGAGCAGCCACTGAACTGGGACGTTATTGGCATCGTGCCTCACTGAAACGAAAGGATCCTTCACCATCTGCTGGGGTGCCTCAGGAGAAATCCCGGGATTCCCCAGCCCCTTTCCCCTGCCAGGAACCCTCTCCGGGCCCTATTCGGGACTCAGGCCGTCTCTATCCAGGTTCCCCGCGACTGCTCCCAGTTATTCGCTACACTGTAGCCACACTCCCCTTGCCAGCCGGGATGCCCTGTGGTTCCAGCTCCAGCTGAGGAGTTTCTGCTGCCTCTTGTTTGCTGCCCAGGGCGAACCCAAATGTTAAAGGAAAACACATCCAGAGAAAACAAATCTTATTTACAGCTTTATAATGCTGAATCTGGAACTAGAAGTTACAGCTCTAGAGATCCTTTAGTTGACACAGCTCTCTCAAAACATCATTGACTAAACATGCACCTGAAATGACAAAAAAAAAAAACTGCTGAAACTTAAAATCAAGTATCCGTTTCAAAATATAAATAAGACTTGGGTACCTCCACATCTCAAGTACTGTGGCACACCACAAAAAAATATGTAGTGGAATTAGAGGAGGTTAAGGGAAGAACTAAGAAAACCAAGAGAAAGAGTATATTAAGCAGGTAAAGAATGCCCACTTTTAAGGAGAACACTGGACTTGGTTGTGCTTTATAATCATAAAGGACAAAATGAGTGAAAACTATTATTGACCAAATGCTGCAACACTAAAGCTGGGAGTGGTCTCTTAAGGCATAGGTTACAGAGAGATGAAAGTGGTACTGTATTTTTGTACGCAGAAAGCAGGAAACCTCTCGATCTTGTGTTTGCAAGAGTCAGGCAGTATTACTAAGTCTGGTCAAAAAGGTATTCAATAAATCCACAGACAACTGGTCTATAAATTGCTACAACTAGGGAAAGTTGTACTTCTAACATCCTAGATATAATTCTAGGATAGTGGGGGAAGACAAAGAGTTCCTCTATGATTCTAGGATAGTGGGGGAAGACAAACACTTTGGAAAGAGACAAGGCTGATGTGCTGCCCTAAATAGCCCCTAGCTGCTGAGCTAGATGAACCACCCATCTGATTCACTAGTGTACTTCTATAGAAGTGGTGAGCTTACTGCAATACCATAAGTAGTAAGGAGACTGAAGAAACACCCCCCTGCCCCAAAGCAAAAATACTTCAGAAGACTTTAAAAAACCCCAGCTTTCTTTAATTTCAGTAAGTCTTATAAGGAGAGAAGGGAAAAGTTTTCATTCACCATTCATAAACTAAAAATTTGGACACATATTCACACAGCAATATCCCTTTTAAAGTGTAAAAAATCCCAAAATGAAAAAATAATTATCTACCAATTTTCAAAACTCCTGCCAAGTTTTCCAGCACCGGCAAGTCCCTCCCACAGCCCATACCAACCCCCTCCTGTTCTCAAATTTAAGAAAGATTAAGCAACGACGCAAACTTTATTCAAATGAGAACAAGACATCAATATAACAGAAACATATTTGCTGTCCTCTGCCAAATTTTTCTGAAGCTGCATAAGTGAAGATTTCCATTCAATTCCTGATAACAACCTGTCCCAGGAGTCATAAGTTGTAAACACTTTGCAGGATAATTCAGTATCTTATACATTCGTGGGTTTTTAATAGTTTTGTAAAACTGAATATAATTTAACATATTTTTGTGCATTCAGTCTTCTTTGGAGACCGCTGAACAATTTTGCAGGCAGCTTCTATAAACTTCTAAAACTGCTTCTCAAAGTTACTCTCAGAACACTTAATATATTTTTGCAGATCCAGGCCCTCTGTGTTCAGGATAAATTCCATTATATTTCTGATGTGTAAGCAAACGTAGATTCAGCTCAGGTATCTCCTGGTATGGCACTGACTCGGATAGTTATCCTTCTTCCTAACAGCCAGTATACTGCTGTGTTTTTGACATAGTAAGAGAATAATGTTGATAACACACTCATCCTTTGGTTGTTACTAGTTAGCGCTTACCTCAAATCAAGGACATATTAATGTCCCATGCTCTGCCAGCGAGTACACAAGAGCCTGGGAGGAAGCATAACCAGGACAGCTGACCTGTACTTGCTAAAGGGATACACTTTATTTTTACAATAGCATGTAGGAATAGGACTAGGGCCTTTGACCCATAGAGAGTAGGTTTAGACTGGGTATCTGGACAAAATTCTTTGTTGTGAGGGTGGTGAGGCACTGGAAATGGCTGTTGAAAAAGCTGTGAATGCCCCATCCCTGGAAGCTTTCAAAGCCAGACTGGATAGGGCTCTGAGCAACCAAGTCTAGTAAAAGACCCATAGCAGGAGTAATGAGACACTGGTAGTGGATAATTTTTTCGGTTCTTTTCAACCTAAATCATTCTATGATCCTGTCACTTCATACGCAGACCAGTATATAAACTGTGGCAAGTTGGCTGGGAGGGTCCAATTTGCTGCACAGGGACAGGCTGCATATTTGTTGGCAGGCAGGGAGACCTTGTTCTGTGCATCACTTCCCTTTTTGGCTTTTTGTTTCTCTCTCTCCTAGTGTTCTCCCTTTTCATTACAATTATGTTACTAATTTTACCACTACTACTACTATTATTATTCAATCATTAAACTGCTCTTTTTTCAAGCTACAGGTTTTAACTTTTTTTTTTTTTTTTCCTAATTCTCCTCTCCATCCCAGCAGGGGTGGGGGTGTGTGGACTGAGCAAACAGCTCAGTGGTACTTAGTTGCTGGCTAGTATTAAACCTAGACAGTCTTTCAAACAGCATTTGGGTTTAGTGGTCGTTGAAATTTGTTTAGTAACAGGATTTAAGATTGTGGTGGATTAAAATAATTTGGTGAATATCATCTGCAGAAGATTGACGTGACTTGGCCAGTCTTCTCCCTCTCTTTCCTCCTTTTTCATTTTGTTTATTGTTTGAATAAATGGCCAAGACCTCCTTTTGAGGGTTTTCTCTACTTTCTCTGAAGCTAACCATACCTGCCTAAAAGCAACAGCTTCCTGCATCACACAGAAAATTTTTAACAGCACCTTCTACAGATATTTTCAAAATGGTACCCTTTGCTTTTCATGACCCATCCCATCAAACAGTTTGCTGTTTGGTGAAGCTTTTTTCCCCTTTACTTCATAAAAATATATTTAGTAAGAATATGTACCGTTACTTAATTCATTACAGAGATGTCAACTGTTGCTCCAGTTCAAAAGTGAGAAAACTTCATTCTCATGCAAGTTTAAAGCTTTTATTTTAGCTTAACAAGGCTCTAAAAGTTCAAACCAACAAGAAAACTTTAAGTAGTATTTTAATTCTTCTGTGTTTGATGAAAGCTTATCATAACTTAAAAATAATCTAATCTGGTCGTGATTAAAATATTGACATTATTCATCACCACCTGAATTCCTATTGTATTAAAATGTCAAAATTTACACTGAAGCTCAAATAACAAAAATACAGAAGAAAACATAACCCGAAGTGGAATTAGAAATTTTGAGTATTCAAAAACCTAATTTACTTTCACTGCCCCCTTCCTACAGGTAGAGATCCTCATTAGCAGATCACTATGCATTCCCGCGTCTCTATAAACGCAGAACTTCTACAGATCAGTTATGCAAACATTTCGATAGATCAGCTGGAAATACCCCTCAAACTCCTTATGTAGTTTAGCCACAGAATAGAAGTAATACATTTTAGTGACTTCAAAATGTGCAGCCCTGTACAACAAAATTTCTACAGCCAAACTCTGCAAGGGCACAAGTATGCGGCACACCACACTTCTAAAGAGAAAGTTTTAGACAAAGCCCACTGTCCTTCTCCCTCCACCCACACATCCAGTGTGCTCATCCACTGAAGACAATTCCTAAATACAAAATTCTAATTAACTAACTAGAAAAGACTAAAAATACACTTCTGGCACCTGGGATTACACAAATCTAGAAGTGCCTGATCAGAGTTAAAAGAACATCAAACTTAGATAACTTGGCACAGCTTCAGTGAGATTTCTGATAACTCGAAAATAAATAACATTCCACTAAGTGAACAGAATTACCACATACTCCCAAAAATGAAAACAAAGTAAAAGACTTTATGTTATCTACAAGTTACTGATTGGGATTGTCCAGTTAGTTTTAAATGGTGCTGGTGTTACATCAGTGGCAGAAAATGCAGCAGGCTGTCCCCTTTAGAAGCCTTGGAAACCCAAAAGCAGCTTATGCCTGATGGAACAAGAACTGCCACTAAATAAAAACTAAGCTACTCTGGAAGCATGTTTATTTGAATAAAGCAAAATAAAAAAAAATCTACCACCATATTCAAGCCTCTAAAGCAACAAAATCCCTCATCCATCCATCTTTCAAGAGTGAAAATACAGTATCAGATCCAGTGTTGCTAAACAAGATCCAATTTAAAAAAAGGCAAAAGGAAAAAACTGATCAAGTGGCTTACTTAAATTTAATTGACAACTCCCACTTTTGAAAACCATCATTAAAAGTTTTGGTTAGACACAGTTTTAAAGAGTTAAGAGCCATTACCTACTCCTTTTAAGCAATTCTAAAATTAACTTGGGATCCTAGCAACAAGAAACAACTGAATTTAGACAGTAATAGTAGAGTTATCAGAAGCATGTGCTGTTCATGTAAATGGTTCAGTGCACTACACACATTAAAAAAAAGCACACAAGCATAGCCTGACAAATTCATGCTTTTATCAAGGAAAGGTAAATCTAATGCATTTTTATACACAGCTTTACTGCCTTTTGTCTAAAAAATGCAAAACCTAGTTTTACATATTTAGCAATGACCAAATTCAAATGCAGCAAAATTAGCTCTGCAAAACACTTTTTAATGAGGAAATGGTAATGCCGTCTTTGTAACACCCTCCCTGAGAACTATTACACCGGGGCAGCATCATTTCCCTGGAGCAATTACCAGGCAGAAGAGACCAACATCAAGCCCCCTGTTCTACCTCCACAGGGGGCTCCATGTCAGGAAAGTATTTAACAATGGTAGATGAATTCACTGACTTCTAGCAAATCAATTGTATGTGAATGTTCTAAGGTCAAAATTGACCTTATCATGATTCCTTTTGGGGACATGAAGAAAGCATGTTTCCAGGCATCAGACACAGGCAACACTGTCTCATGGCTAAACACTTAATAAAGAATTCAAAGGATCCCTTTACAGAAGCCAAAGGCGTAGGAAAATCACGACCATCACGCATCTATAGATGTATTTGGAACACAACAAAAAATACAAACTGCTTCATTCTTTAAATGAAAATTTTAAAATATTATACCCACAAGAAATATAAAACTGTAAACATTTTTAGGAAAGGAACTTGAGCAGGAAAAGAAAACAGCACATGTGCCCATACATATACAATGGGTTTGAGGACACAGCAGTTTTAGACAACCTATATCTAAACAACATATCTAAATCACAGTTTTAGTTCCCTGCCCTCCCTTCCTCATTTCCCTACAAGACATCTAACTAAAAGTTAACCCCAGCACAGCAGGCAGAGAAAAGCAGTCTAAAGTTAAACATCCGAGTAGTCAAAACTAACTGTAGCTCACTTAATTATGAAAAGCGTCTAACAGTCTTACATAAGTAGGGAAACATCTGTCCAAACACAAGAAAAATTGCTCCAAACACTGTAGCTAGGAATATCTGGTTTTATGACTATATTCAGTCCATTACAGAGAGAGATATAAATAAAACCCCAAATACCAAGTCACAGTAAAACCTAAAGGTTTGGAATGTACAACTACAAGCAAATGTTTTAAAAGGCTGTTAGAAAGATGCTCAGAAATATAAAAGACTTCTGAAAAGACATGAGTTGTAAATCTGGAAAACACACACAAGATTCCAAGGATGAAAAAGAACTGTTCTTATATCTGAAAGCCCTTTTGTGTTTTTGAAATAGATGAAGAGGTATAACAGAGAATGTATTTCAGCTACACAAAAATCTTCTGTCCTGCATCTTGGGAATACACACTGAAAGCATATACACCTCTAAACAGTTTTATCTATGCTACAGAGGCATAGTGAGAAATTGACTATTAAAATCCAGTGTCTTCTTAAAAACTTCTCAATTTTAAATCAAACACCATCATGCCTGACCATGTATTATATTTTGTATACATTCTTACTACTGGACAATGTAATGACAGCTTAGTAGTTCTTATTGTGAACTTCCATATCTTACTTCTTGTATCACATTAGAAATTTAACTTAATTCTGAAATTAAGAAAAACCTTTAATGCATCAAAAGTAACTGAATTATTTTCCTCTATGGAATACACACAATGTGAATAATTACAGGAAACACAATTTAGTGGTCACCACGGGTTGACCACTGCATTCTCCTCCTGATCCCAAATCCTGTCATACAGTATGGTGAAGAAGACAAGATAACCCAACAAAATATAAGACAGGAAGAAAAGTTGGGGAAAAAATTCCACTTTATTATATAAGCAGTAAATGTTTATAAAGTAAGAACCTAAACAGTAACAGAGCAATGAAGTTAATTTACTCCATTCTGCTACTTATTCCTCAAACACAAAAAAATAACCAAAAAAAAACCCCCAAAAAAACAGAGAAGCACACTTCACAAGTCAACACAATAAGTATGCTACAGATTTTGCACTCCGAGAAAAAAGCTCACCTAGTAAATAGTTCACACTTTTTTCTCTACCTTGTTCCACATTAAGTGGATGTATGAAAAAAACTCAAAAGGCTAGTTTGTTTCCTAGAGTAAATAGAAAGAGATACTTTTGCAATCACATGACTCTTCAGTCAAGCATGACTTCTTCCCCATGATTTATTGGTCCTGTCCCACCTTAACAAGAGGAAAAGTGATGCTTGGTGCCACAGCAGCACAGCGAAGTCTTCCATTCATGAAGCCGCAAGAATTAAAAATGAGCAACACTAGGCCCAGGCAACAGGCCATCAGAGAGCATGGGTGCACAGAAAAGTAACTTCACCTATTAAATAAAGAACAGATTCCCCCATAACATGATTACATGCAATACAAGCTGTGTGCTCCTAGCTCCCACATACAGCTCTAAGGACATTAGTGCCAGTAAATAATGCTGTATTAAACACAAGGAACAAAGATGAGAAGATTCTCTGAAGAATAGTACTCAGCTCTTGTTATTCATCTTGCAAAAAAAGCTATTTCCACTAAATACAGAAGGCCTACATAAATGTCTGAGAATCTGTGAGTTACAATGAAAATTCATGGCTTAATGAAAGCTGAAAGCATAAAAAGTGACTCCAAAAAGGAGACAGAAAATTTAACATATCCTCCTGGTCAATTTTTCTGAGGGAAAAATCTTGAAAAACTTGGATGCAACAATGAGAATCTACACCGGATAAGCCTAAATGATGGACCCATCAGCTGGACCAGCAACAGCGTACTTGAAACCATGGGTGTATTTTGGCTATTATGGAACCACAAAGACACATTGTATCTGTACAGCTTACACAGGGATTAGGTAATTCAGTGAAATGATTTAAATGTGGTAACAAAAACCTTAATCGTAGGGAACAAATAGATGTATGTCACCAAAGGAAAGAGTAAAAACACATTACCATTTAAATCTATCCTCAAGAGCTTGTAAAATAGGGTGACTACCCAAACCTGAACAGAAATTTTATAGCATCATTAAACCTTCTCTCCTGCTATAAAATCATGCTTGCTGCTGGCAGTTGTACATGAAGGTACAAGACTACCCAGAATACAGAGGATGCTACCAAACTCTCAACTCCACACGAATTTCACAGAAGCTGGGTTTTAAGGAAACAAAGTATAGCCCTGACTATTGCTAAAATGTAGTCCCATTTGTGTGTGAAGGTGAAAACAGTTACCAAGACATTTTAGAAGACTAAGGGGCGAAAAGCCCCCAGTAGGTTTTTGGACTGAATGGATTATCCCCTACCACAACCAGTTCCAGCCACGCCAGACACAAATGAAGAAAATTCTTAAGCAGACAATTAAAAACATCACAGCCACGGGCAAGATTTCTTCCTACCTCACATCAGTAAGAGGTTATTTAAACTACAAACTCAGGAAAAAAAAAGAGAAACTATTTACAGTTCCTGGTGTACTTTTTTCAGTTTTTATTATAAAACTAGATATTCCTACCATCCTTCTTAAAATTCTGCTATGCTTCTAGATTCAATCTCCTCTGGTAACAATCTTCATGTGATAACTTTACCTAGTCCTTTCTTCTTTTAACAATTTCAAATTTTCCTTTTCAAACACTGACAGCTCTCCTATTCTTGTATTACGAAAAACATGGGCATAAAGTCATGATCTTTCTTTTTACACCATTTGATGGTTAATCCTTAAAAATTCAGGATTTTTCCTTTCCTGAAAGTTCAGTCAAATCTTAAGTCAGTCTCCTAATTACAAGAGTGTCCCTTCTCCTCATGCCTGCATGTTATTTCTGACACAGTGAGGTCAGAATTGTATTTGCCTCTCCTCCTCTCCAATCCCACTTTCAAAATGAGCAAATATATAGTTAATTTCTCTGCCTTTCTAGGTAGTATTTCAGATATGCAAAGACAGAACAGGAACAGTCTGAGGAGAAAATGGACAGAAAAAGAAAAAAAAATTAATCAACCTAATAAAGGGATGCAGAGCAGAAATGATTTATCTTTTTTCAGCAAAAGACTGCATTTATGGAGAAAAAAAATGTGAAAGACTTTCTACAAATACATACACAGGTCTTTGTCACCATTAATTGCATAATGCACAGGAAGTGTAGATACAGGTGTAAGTTTACAAATAAAGCAGCAGGCTATTAGTATTTGTGTAAAGAGATTTATCAACAGAAAAACGCCTATCTTTAGACCTCAACAAGGGACATCTTCTGGACAGGATCAATACCATGAGTCTGGCAGGTACCTTCTGGTTTCCTACTACCTGCCCTAAGTTTCCATGTGAAAAGGCACATTTTTCAAATGTAGAAATGCAGTCCATTCTTAGCAATTTGCAAACTAAAGCGAAGTAGTTCTTCCCCATTTCCAAGACAGACTAGTCATATTTCAAGCAATATGCATAAATTAAACCAAGCAGTAAATGTCAATATCAGAAGTTATTATAAAAACCTGAACGAGATGACCACTTAGTACCTCTTATGATACATGAACATAACTAGTTATTCCTGTTGTAACTGGAAATACTATCTACAGCTGTAGGTAACAGTTATAAGGATGTTTACCCACTGAGAAAAAACCAGCAAGCAGGTCTGCAACACCAGTTCTTGAAAATGCAGGGGTTTATCCAAACTGGTTTTCATGTGGTTTTGGCCATGACTTCTAACAATGCCCTTCTTTTGTACAACACTCATTTTCTATTCAGTCCTGCAATAAATCTCTCACTTCAGGCTAATTAGAACTTGTCAAAATGACAGAATATGGGACTTATTTTTTCCAGAATGTTCTGGTCTCACTTGTAACAATCACATTTCACCAAAAAAATGCATTTGTTTTAGCTTTCCTTTTTACTTAAGGAAAAATAGTCCTCTGGAATCAATAAAACTCTGTATTCAGAAAAGAATGTTTAAGATTATTGGCAGATAGATGAAAAAACCCACACACTTTTTCACTGACGCCATTAATTAAGTAAAACTATTCTTCTCTGCATTCAGCAAATAAAGAGATAAGTAAGAAAAACTTAAAGAATTACTATCTCTACCTCTCAAAACAATATTTAGTTTTAAGAAAGGACTCACTACAGACAAGAAAATATTTAAAAAGACAAGCCCATATGAACACATTCTTCTCTCCAACAGTTTTCTAAACAGTTTTAATGGTGCTTTCTCAGCCAACAACAGCTGATATGATTCTTCCTAGGATACAGCTATGGGGAGAGCAGATCCAGAAGATCACATGTAAAGACTTCCATGTCATCCTGACTACAACTATGTATATTTGCAACATACTGATACTGCTGGGGTCACAGATCCCTCTGTAAGCTATTGGAACACTAATTGTGCAGAAAACTAGCACATCCAAGAGTTTTCTACTGGGTTTAGTTAATCAAATGATCAATTAACATATTAAATAATCAGAAGAAAAAATCATTAGACACACTGGATGGGGGAGAGCCTGTAGGAACAATTCAGCCGACAGACGGACAAGCAGCTCGTCATCGGCAACAAGACCGATTTCCACTGCTGTGGAACCACAGCTGAGGTTAGAAAACTGCCTTCTACGAAGCAATGCAATTTAGTGCTGGCTGTCCTTCTGTATCTCCCTCAAAATGCTTTTTCCCCACATACCTAGGACAGTTTCTCCTACAGTTTAATGGGAAGAGAATGACACTTAGTTGCAGTAGCCTGAGCTAGAACAGGACATCTCTTCCAGTCCCAAAGAAAAACAAGGACATGTCAAAATAACTAGGACCTACCACTTAATTATGACACTGCAGTCTTGCTCACACATGGACCAATTTAACACAAATTCTCAAAACCCTAGAGTTTGAGGAACTGCTGTGAAGACATCTCTCTAGTCCATATTACTGATGAGTAATATACTTAATGTGCTGGATCACCTTTTTCAGTGATACAGCAAAATACATAAACCACTAATAGTAATGAAAATAAGTATTATTATATTTGAGAGTTACCAAAATCACTTCTGATATTAAAAAGTGTGTAGAACCCTACAGAGCAGAAAACAAAGAGTAGCAAAGCATTTTCATGCCTAATTTCCAAAGGCATACAAACCAAATGGTAATGTTTCTTATGAGTTCACACAGACATCAGAAAAAGGTTTTCAAGATGCTAGGCTTTCTGAAATCCCAGACAGATGCACAGGAGTTACAAAAATAATTGCCAGACCAATCAGATTCTTCATATGGCGAACAGGGCATTTGGCACAAATTGAGGGGTTGGGTGTAATCCAGTGTCCAGCCAACAGCATACCATTATTTTACAGCAGGGCTGAATTGCAGCATGGAACGCAAGAAAGACAAGCTGCATAAGACTTGTTGGCTGTTTTTTTCCTGCTCGTGACAGAGCCATGCTATCTTCAGAGCCTTGGACCTCCACATTTCTCCTCCCTTAGAAACATCTGCTTACTCTTTAGTAAGCATCTAGATCCCAGGTGAAAAAAAAGATAAAAACAAAAAAAAAACCAAAACAAAACAAAACAAAAAAAAAAAAAAAAAAAAAAAAAAAAAAAAAAAAAAAAAAAAAAAAAAAAAAAAAAAAAAACAAACCACAACCAAAAAAATCAAAAAAAAAACCCCACCAAAAATCAAAACCACACAGCAAAAATAACAAAACCTTTCCAGAAAATCCCAGCAGAACCCCACCCCAGTTTAGCAGGTTTCAGAGATCTCAGAGAGGCTGAGAACAGATTACATATTCCCACTCAAATCCAAGAGCTGAAGTCATGAGTGACCTGCCATTGATTCAGTCAATTTCCCATGTCAGCTGTCTCCTAACAGACAGACCATTGAATTGTTGATATTGGGAAGGACTTCTGCAGATCATCATCCCTTCTGCCAAAGCAGGGTCACCTACAGCAGGTTACACAAGAACACGTCCAGGTGGGCTTTGAGTATCTCCAGAGACAAATATGAAGAGTTAGCACCATAAACCTGTCACACACGCCTCCTTGATTCACATGTATTTTCAGATATCATCACACATCCTCCCACCAGGAGAAGCTGGGCAAGACGAGAAACACTGGATCCCCAATGGAGAAATTACAACTCACGGGCATAAATAGCAAGTACTCTTCCTACATTTTAATCACAAAGAACATCTGAAATAATAACATCATGCTTTCTGCCAAGTGATGGAAATGTCCAAAGGCATTCCTGTCAGGGCATTACCGTTGTGTCATTTTTCAGAGCACCGGAGCAGACAAGAAGTTACCTCTTTCAAACGAAAGGCCTTTCCTTCCTCCCTCCCTCCCTCCGTCTCTCCATCACCTCATCCCCTCCCCGAAGGCCCTCCTACCTCCCTGCCAAAAGCTCCTCGGCTCCCCTCCCACCGACCCACGTCCGAAACCCCACCTCACCCCCCAGCCAAGGCCACCCCGCCCGTCTCGGTGCCCGCCCCACCCGCGGGTCCCCCTCGGGTCCCCCTCGGGTCCCCGCGGCCCCGCCCGTGCTCCCCTGACAACCGCAGCGCGCGCCGGGCGTGGCCCCGCCCCGGCCCCGCGCACGGGGGAGAGCGGGAGGGTGTTCGCGGCCGCCGCCCCCCGCGGCCCGCTCACCATCGCTGCGCTTGATCTCCACGTAGATCCCTATCTGGATCTTGCCGAAGTTGGCCGCTGCCATCGCTTCATGGGGCGCACGGAGGAGATCGGAGGCGTTGCCGGCCGGCCACACCGCGGAGAGGGAGGGAAGGCCGTGCTCAGCAGAGGCAGCGGCGGCCCTGGGCGGGCGCGACGGACGGCCGGGGAGGAGGAGGCGGGGAGCGGAGAAAAGGCGCCGGCCGGATATAACAGGCGCTGTGGGCGCTGCTGCGCCTGCGCAGCCTCCGCGGCGTCGCCGTGGCACCGGCTCGCGGGAGGGGGCGCGCCCCTGGCCCCGCCCCTCGCCGCGGGCGCGCGGAGGGGGCGCGGGCGGGGCCGGGCCCGGCCGCAGTGCTGGCTTCGTCTTGCGCTGTGGCCCGGCCTGCCGCACACACACACGGCGCACAGAGCACACACGCTCCCCTCAGCGCCAGATGGTGGCCGAGCTGCTCTGGAGCCTTAGTGTAATAGCTTTATCTACCTGCTGCCTGCTCATGCGGCTCCCATGTGCACAGGAGGACAGCTTAGGAGCAGTCGTCCTGCTCCCCAGCCTGCCAGCAGCTCTTGTCTCCAAGGAAGGCACATGGTGTGGCTGGGGATGTGCTGTGCAGGGCTAACAGCTGGACTAGATAATCCTTGTGGATCTCTTCCAAGTCAGAATGTTTCCTTAATCTAGGAAGGTCATGCCGTCAACTGCATCCATCCATCTTCCGAGCCTACAGGGAAGCTGGAGAGGGGCTCTTTGTCAGGAACAGTAGTGATAGGACAAGGAATAATGGGTACAAATTAAAAGAGGGGAAATCTAGGTTAGATGTTAGAAAGAAATTCTGTGGGAGTGGTGAGACACTGGAACAGTTATCCAGGGAGGCTGTAGCTGATGTCCCAACCCCGGCAGTGATCAAGGCCATGACGAAGGACTTGAGCAGCCTGGTATTGTGAGATGTGTCTCTGCCCTGTGGAAGCGGGTTTGGAACCAGATGTTCTTTAAGGCCCTTTCCAACCCCTTAATGTTCTATGATTCTATGACCTTTGCCTCATACCCTGTGTCTTTATACAGCTTAAATAAAAATAAAACACGATTCATGTTCCACATTTCCCTATTGTGACTTCATCCCAGGCAAGCCACTGCATTGCACATTGCCCTCAGGTTTCTCCTCCAAGGGTGGTTCCTGACATGATGAATCCACAACTTGTTTAAAATTGTCCTTCCTGCACGGCTTCTGGTGACCTTGAGCAGCATCACAATAAACTCCCTAATTACTTGCCAAGCAAAAGCTAGTCTAGTAAAAATAATCCCCCAATCCACACATGAACTGGTTATATGGAATGACAGCTAACACCCTGCCACACCACTGAGCGCTGTGCCCTCCCAGCCAGCCTGTCACTCTTGCCTCACCTCCCTGCCTTCACTGTCAGTTCCCTACTGAAATCAGTATGATACCCAGAAAGTCAGAGTCAAGAAAGCAGGGCTCCCAATTCCTACAACCTTTGTACATGTAGAGTAGCAGCTGTCATGGTACAGCTTTCCCCTACCACACTACAGTCTCAGAAATACTCATTAGGCCTTGATGAACAGCACCTGAGCTAAGCTGCTCCTGAGCTTATCAGAAACACTGTCTGCTCTCAGGAACTTACCTTCTAATGAGCTCCTGTGTTTCAATCAATAAGCTTGGAAACTTATTTTTATTGCCTGAAAAACAACATAAGTCAAACAACATTTTTGTCACTGAACCTTCAAGGAAAGTTACAGGCTTGAATTTTGGCCAGGATGGAGAATTGCTGTCTCTAAAATCCATTCTCCTTGTGACCCAGTGCACAGTGGTTGTGAGACCCTTGGTGCTCACCTGCACTGCTTTATTTATGATTAGCTTGTTTTAACTCTACCTCATGGTTTTTGAGGTTTGAGGTGACTCATTTGAAATAGTTAATTAAGAAATGAGATTTTATTTTTCATATTATTTGCTCTGTGTACTCCATAAATGTTAACATATGAGTGGTAAACAATATATGCATTTCTGGAAAGTTATTTGACTCTTGTCGTTGCAGAAAGAGATTACTAGTTTTACAAACAAATCATCCCATTGAGAAAACAGAAGTGTATCCTAGAAAAATATACACAACCTTAAGTGTTTGCAAAATCAGGTTCGACTCTAAATTAAAATAGGTCTTTTTTGTTATTGTCAAGAAATACACATACAAGCATTCATAGAGCAAGTCAGCAAAGCCCAGAAAACTTCTTGTTTGTGCCTAGAAAATGAACAGTGCTAATAGTAAATAAATTAAAAATATTTAAAATACATGACCAAGCATGCTAGAAAGTTTTCTTAAGAAATCAAAGATTCCTAACTGGTTAGGGTTTTGTAAAAATGTATTATTTTAATTTTTTAAAGAAAAGCTTGCAAAACTTTCTCTTGAATACTTAGTATTCCTTGAATATTTAGTATTCTAAATATATGTCTCTTCAAAATTTTCATTATTATATATTCAATCCAGTTTTAAAGAGAAGAATGAAGTTTTGAGTTCCAAAATCTAGTCACACATTTTTAATCGAGGTACAGGAAAATTTTACTATATAGAATATAGCATTTTATTGGCCCTCAATATAAAATTACTCAGATAAATTTTTAGAAAGCATATTCATGGCTTCTAAAGTAATGTTCACAGAATTCCAAGAGCTGTATGTGTCTAATTTTATGCGTTAAGAGCATCAGTACATACTTCTCTTGCCAATACAGAAAAATAATACAATTACTGAAGCTTTGGCATTCAGTTCAAAACTTTGACTGCTGTTGGATTAGTCATCCAAAATACTGGAAAACGATCATGCACCAGTTATGTTTCAACAGTTAACAGGAATTCTTTGGTCTTTAATAAACACTAACTTCTGCTTGCATTTCACACAGATACAATTATATTAATTTAAAAATTCAATTTACTGTATTTCAATATAAAACTTGAGTTATTAATATGAGTCTACAGTCTACTTAACTTAGAAATAATTTATTATTAAGTATTTTAACTATTTCACAGCACTAGTGAACAAATACGATGAATCCCTATACACATTTATAATCATACTGATGTGAAATTACTTCTTTTTAAAGCTCAAATCTGGAAATATATTTCTGTTTCCCTTAATGCATCTGGTATCAAATGTGTAAACAGGGCAGCCAACAGTCAGGTTAAAGGAACATGTAATCCCTTGGAAGATTAAAAAAGTAAGCCAACATATTTATTATATAGAAACAAATTTTAAAAAGAGATATTATACAACTGTATCTTCTCAGGTCATCATGAGACCCTTTTACAAAAAAAAAATGCAAATTTAATAATAGTAGATGATTTTTTTCACTTAAGGATAAGGAAATATGCAAGAAGAGCCTGAATTAGTTTGACATCCCCATTTCCCATTTAGACTCGTCTTGTCCACTTCAATACCGTGGTGAAAACAGTTCATCTGAGCTGTCTCTCAGATCCCTTCCTATTCTTTTTGCCTTTTAAGCATCTCTTCATCTGTATTGTATCACTGTTTGAAGCTACCCCCTGATGGACCCCCAGAGTACTTCCTGAGTAATTGCACTATACAAGAGTGTCAGAAAGTAATAAAAAGAGAACGGCCTTACTTGAAGATAAAATACTTGAATGTGTTTCCCACTGCATTACTATATATAAAAATCTGATTTTGATGTAACTACCTCTAAATAATGAACTATTGTAATTATTGTAATTATATTAATTATTAATTAATATATTGTAACTATTGTAATTATATTAATAATCTTTCATAGCTGCCTTATCTGAGAGTCAAAATGTTTTCAACTGGACACTCAAAGTTTAATAACTTACCTTTTATCTTCCAGATATGCATTTTAGATTCCACTGATTTAAATGTCTACAAATCTGCCTGTAATCCTCAGCAAGTTAGCAGGTGACTCACTTGAATAGCAATGCTTTGGGGATTATAATTAACTACTTGTATATTAGAAACAACATGGATGATTAGATTTTCAGATTTAAACAAATATGTCTAAGTGTAATAGCTTTCTTTCTCTGTATAGAGCATATAGGTGCTGAAACCCTTGCTGTAAAGCTCAGACATACTTGTCATGTGTCTAAAGCTACCCAGGATCACTGATCTCTGCTCTTGCAGGCACCATCACTCCACATGTGCAAAGGCCAACACTCCTCGAGTTTTAGTACCCTTCTACTGGTTTCAATGGTCAGCCAAATGTAGACAAAAGTAATCACTGAGCAAATCTGTCCCCAAAGCATATGCAACTATAGAAATAAAATTGTTATTTCTTTTACTGCATTATTATCCCAGATTGAGCTGCACTCTAAAGAGTGCTGCTGCATGCATAAAATCAGAGCATTGCTGGGTAGATAAAGGAGTCAAGTGAAAAGAGTGTGAAAGTATTTCAATCCTTTCAAATCAGGAGACATGAGAGAAGCAAAGTGCTTTTGAGAAAAGCACTCCTCCCTCTCGTACCATGCCCTTCACTCCAGCTCTACATTTGTAGTAATGGTGGCAACATCTTTTGCTTTTCCCTGTATTTATAGCTATTTCTGCGTTTGGTGGGATTAGTTATATGACCTTAAGGTGAAAATGGCAGTCCAAGAAAAACTAGTACAAAAGTCACAGAATAATAGGGGAAGCACTGAAGAATAAGAAAGCTGTGTGTACTTACTGCAGTATTCAGTAATGCGGTCATTATAGCTCTGGCTTATACATTACTTATTCTCTTACTCATTCCAAATGCTGCTGCTGAGTCTCGGGCCCAGGGCAGCTATGTATTTGGGGTCATGTTTCATTATGCTTCCCTATTGATTGTACTACAGACAGGCAGAATTCCTACTAGGTAGCAAACTGCTTTGGAGAAAAACTGAGGAGAAGATGAACCTCTGTCCAAGCTTCTTGCTGCCTACAGGTTAGCTCAGAGCTGTGGATATTTATATTTAACCTTCACCCTCTTTCTTCTTCCATTTCTCTCTTTCCACTCCTCTCCAGGCCTTCGTGGAAAATTGTGTAGGGATTGTGGTAAAACAGTGTTCCAGTCAGGCAATTTGACTGAGTGATAAACACACATTTCTTACATCCTTCTACTACCCAATTTCACTTTTCTGTCACAAGGAAATATCCAGTGACATATTATCTGTAAAAATAATTTTAGCATGTATGCATCTATTTTAGAGCTTAATCTAATATTTTCATCTCATCTTTGCACAAATAGTAAGGCTTCTGCAACAAATCATGTAGAACTGTTCCACCTTGTGTAAACTGGGAGGCTTCTTTACTTGTCCTGAAAGGTTCTTCTGTAGCTGTCTGTAGGTTTCTGCACTAGTAGCACACAGTGTTAGCAAAACCAGGTATTCGTACATAAGGTGTTTTTGTCTTAACACACAGCACTTGAGCACATTATTATGTTGAAATTTGAATTAATTTAGATTGTCAATGTGCTTGTTTTGTGGTTTCACCCCTTTTTGATGTTCTTTCATACATCCAGTGTAACATTTTGTGTAACTAGCTAGAACTACATGGCATCATACTGTGACAACACCCAAACAGACACTAGGCTTGGTAATATGCCCAGAGGACATGGAGCACTATCCTGAAAATGCCTGTTCCTCAACACACAA
Source organism: Onychostruthus taczanowskii (assembly GCF_017590055.1). Lineage (NCBI taxonomy): Eukaryota > Metazoa > Chordata > Aves > Passeriformes > Passeridae > Onychostruthus > Onychostruthus taczanowskii. Next base: position 2,068,188 of record NW_024502125.1, on the reverse strand, counting down.
GTGAAAAAATGCAAAAAGAGCTATTTGTAGTTCCTCAATCATACAACAGCCAGGGCCTAAATTCAAACTAAAGGGGTATTTATTCTAAAGGAAGACAGGCAGTGGATTTGGTTACACAAATCCTGGAAGACAGAAACATTGAAATGAGTATGATGGCACAGCAATCCCAAGGTTTCTTCCTAGCACTAGTATAGACCTCTGATAGTAGATATCCTTTACTAGTACCTGGATTGTGCAACTGGAGCCCACTTGTAACTATAATGATGCATAATCTTATGAAGTAAAAATCATGAGAAAACTATTTTAAAAATCAAAGTAATTAAAACAGCACTTTTCATCCATACCCTCCTACAAAACAGTCGGGTGCGTTTTTGTTCCCTGTGTTTTTTCAAAAAACAAACTTTCACCAAGTCTTCTAAAAAAGAAAATATAGTAGAAGTTGTTTTATTAAAAAAAACGCTACTACATAAAAATATTTTCTTAAAATGCATTTTTTGTCTAATAATTTGACATATTCATTAGAAAAAAATTTAAATCTGCTTGCAAATTGGTTCATGCATGTTTTTGTCTTCATTAAAGACAGAGAAAAATAAATTTGAAAATATTTCTATGCCATTGCAAATCTCACAGCATTTCCTATTTATTCATCTTGGAAATTATAGAGAAATTATACATGCAGACTATTCTGATCAGTTGTGCATTAGAAAAATTAAGATGCATGTCTGTATCAAAATGAATTCTTTTAGGAGTATTGTAACAAATGTTTTTGTTTTTAAGGAGCTGTTATAATTTATAAGCACAGCTAGCATAATGATTTTGTCTTTAAAGTTAAAAAAAATCTTAGACATTGTAACTACTCACTGTAAGAACCACAATAGTGGAAAGCTATTAATACCCTACCTTTTTTTGTAAAACAACCCCTATATTATTTTTCTATATTAAAGGATTATGGTCAAATTTTGTTCCTTTTTCCTGGGTTTCAGAAATGGTGGAATTTTAAAATTGAAAAACCCTACTGTCTCCCAGCCCCTAGGAAAATGTCTTACCACTTCTTACTTTGCCAAAGCAATGAGAATGAAATGTTATGATTTGAAGAATGTATTGCAGTTACTTCCCAGTCAAAGCAGATGTTTACCTCAGTACAGTTGCAGCTGAACTGCTACTTTGAGACCATCTGAAGTCAAGGATTCCTTTAGATTCAGTGTGTAGGAGGGCAACTCACAGGCATTTTATGGCAGTGAAATCCTACCAGTTTTCGAGAAATAAACTGTACCACAATGGATTCTGTGGCACAGACATCACTCAGGATCAAAATATAAATGGGGAGAAGCTGCACTTTTGTGGAGAAGGACTCCAGCAGACAAGTCCTTGTCTTGTGGAGGAGGTGGCAGAAGGTCTCCATCTCTTTCAAGATGGTGGCATAAAATCTGTCATATTGACAGAGGCACCTTTGAAGAAAATCCAGTGGCTGGCTGAAAGGCCTGGCATGGCTACAGTCACAGACAGCTGCAGTTGGCACAGGACAGCAGTTATCTGAAAACATCAGCATGCCTCAATACACTGTGAATATAGTGTAAAGTATTTCACCTGAATATTCATAAATTAGTTCCAATGTTTCACTACATAAAATACATGAAGGAAAAAACACTTAGAATATTTTTGGGTCCACCCAGTGAAATATATTTAAATATATTTAAGCTTTTTATGCTAGTACTAAGTAGTATACAGACAGTGAAAATATACTGGGGAGAAAACTGCCTTTTATGCTTAGATCTAAAGGTGGGTAGGAAATGTTTTGAAGTTGTGCTCTTCTGTCAGCTTAAAGAAATATATTTGTATGAAGTTCTGGTTACTAAACTTCCGAGACACACTTGTAAGTGCTATAAAGTACCAGCGGAGTCACAGAGCTTACCCTAAGAAAGATACTTTCTTATTTTTCTTATTTTCTCTTGCAAAGTTATACCTGATTTTCTCCTTTTTAGTGCAACATTGCCATCCAGGCAAATGCCAGAAAAGCTTCTAAAAGAGAAGCAGGTTTCATTTTATCTCCTTTGGACTTTCTATGAATGAGATGCCCCCCAAAGCTCACAGACAGGACTTTTTTTCAAAGTTTCATTTAAAAAGAGACATTTTTCCTTCTTCTTAACATGCTGTTAAAGAGATATACTGGGCATGTAGAAGAAAGTTACAATTCCCAAAAATTAATATCTCAGCAAGATTAAATTTCATAATTGAAATATTAATCTCACAAATGAGAAGTAAAATATTGAAATGTGTAATAGTAATGTCTTGAAAATTCCTGTAATATATACAATAATGACACTTAATACAACCTGGTGTCAAGCGGTTCTTGCAGAAACAGAGATCAGTTCAGGCTGGAGTATTCTTGAAGAATAGTATGGGGTACATTGTAGATTAAAAAAATCCTTTCTGTTAAGTGTAGTTAAACCCTGGATAGATTATATGGAGTGTTTGTCATAATTCTCCAGTGAAGGTGATTCAAGAAGAGATTAAGTATCACTTAGAGATGGTATATACCTCTGAGCAGGAAGGAGGATGGGCTAGGTGGCCTCTTTCAGATACTTGCAACCTTACATTTCTGTTGTAATCATGACAAATCCTTTTTCTCCTGCTTAAACCTTCTCCCCCACCTGGATTAACAGATTTCATGTGAACTTCATAGCTGTTGTATTTTTAGCAGCAAGTTTAATGCTGTGTGTTCAACCATCGCCAAAATTATTTACCTGGTGGCTTGAGCATGCAGCTAAAGAATTTGAAGAAAGAATCCCTGCCTTTCAATATGCTGGCAGAAGAGGTGGAGAAGGGCTTTTCCTATATAATTATATACAAAACCATCTAAGTGCCCTTCAGTGGCATTAAAATGAACTTAGCAATTACTGATGTTGTTAGCGTTACTAGCATTTTTCATTTCTAATTCTGAGGTTATAATCTCCTCTAAGGAAATCAGAAACAGCAGTCAAAACCAGGCTAACCCAGACAATTCCAGGATATGCACTACATGCACACCTCTGTCAGAAACTTCCCAGACAAGTTGTTTTTTGTTGCTCGGATGCCAACAGCCATCAATACAAAGCAAATAGAAAAATAACAAAACCTAGTTATGATGAGAATAAAATCCCTGTCCTGCAACTTTCCTGTCTTCATAACTTACAAAGTTTTATATTAATCTCCTTCTGAAACAAAAAGAGGTTTAGATAAACAGGTAGTTTTTACACAAATTGTATTATTGCTGGACAATCAGTAATAGACATGGTACAGTGCAGTATTGTTTGCTGAGATAAATATTCACAGTTCATAGTCTCGTGGTTTACTAAGGAATCTCACTAGTCCAAGTGGACAAATATGGTACCTGGGTTGGCTCAAGGATGTGATTTATTACCTGAGAGCTTTTCCACATTTTTATCTCTTTTTTTTTTGCCAATTACAAAGCTGAGCAGTTTGCATTGAGTAATATTGTATCACTTAGGTAAGATAAGATCCTTCCTTTCCTTGAAACTCCGTCAACATTTCAAAAATTTCTCTGAAAAATAATTTTTTGTTGGATTGCAATTTCTGACATTCTTTCTTTACCCCTTTGTCGATATAAATCTTCAGTTTGGTTTTAATCGGAGCTTTTTCTTTGTGGCTTTCATTTTTCTCTCTGCTTCTAGAGTACATCAACAGGAATGCATTTCCAAATGATAGCACTTTTCTGCAGAACATAGAACACAGAACATTTTAACCAGAAAGAAAAATTATGTGTTTTCTCCCTTGTAAGAAACTCTCTGCTCTTGCCCAAGATATATATGATTCTATGACATGTTGCTCCCGAGCTTTTAGATCTGTACTTAGTATTTTTGTAAGATCATATCTATCCAAAGTGCAAACATTTATCAACCCTTACAAAGCCAATTGTACTGGACAGGAGAATAAATGTTCTACAGAATACTAATAATAAAATTATTATTAAAGATTATTTATATGCTTCTAACAGATGAAAACATATGATCAGAAATTCAGCATATATGAATACTCATATGTACTCATGCTTTCTTGTCCATCACCTTACAAGGCCCTTGCAATGTGAAGGGCAGCTGGCTCACCCTCATCCTGAAGTGTTCTGAGGTGCCCTGTCCAGAAGTCAACCCAATCCTTTTCTGTGATGGCCACCAGGAGCGACTCTGCATATTCATTGTACCCTCCTTATAGACTGTAATTATTCTTCATGCATTTAGAGCCTTCTCTCTCCCTGAAAATCCATAACTGAGATGTGGCAACCTGTGCTTGTAACAACTAAGTGTATAACCTTATCACCTCTCCAGGCAATTTTGCCTTAAATAAGGAAATACAGTCACTTACTAAACATGCGTTGTCCAGGAACCCCACTGTGGTGACTAGGGTGCATAGTGTGTATGCTGTTGTGGGCCAGCTCAGAGTTTTCCACCTCAGCCACAGAGCTCCCCTTTCCAGCACTTAGCAGGTGGCTTTGAATCCCTCTTTGCAGAATGGGCCTCTGCAAAGTGAAGCTTGGTCTGGGGGAGCTGCAGCACAGTGTATCTCTTCTCTTCGTAGAATCATATAATATTTGAGTTGTGAGGGTTCTTTAAAGGTCAGCTAGTCCCTTCAATGAGGAGGGAGATCTTCAGTTAGATCAGGTTGCTCAGAGCCTGGTCCAGCCTGAATAAGCCTCAAGGACGGGGTATCTTCCACCTGTCTGAGAAACCTGTTCCAGTGTTTCACAACCCTCAAGGTAAAAAATTCTTTCCTTATATTTAGTCTGAATCTGCCTGCTTTAAGTACTGGGACAGTAAAATCTCCCCAGAACCTTCTATTCTCCAGGCTGAACAGCTCCAGGTCTCAGCTTTTCCTCACAGGAGATGTGCCTCATCCTTCTCATCATCCTCATAGCCCTTGTCTGTAACTACTGCAGCAGGTCTATGTCCTTCCTGTGCTGGGGCCCCAGAGCTGCTGCAGCCCTGCAGGTGGGCTCTCAGCAGAGCAGAGCAGAGGGGCAGAATCCCCTCCCTGGCCCTGCTGCCCACACTGCTCTGGGTGCAGCCCAGGACACGTGTGGCTCTCTGGGCTGGGAGTGCCCCTGGCTGGGTCATGTCCAGCCTCTCAGCCATCAGCACCACCAAGTCCTTCTGGGCAGGGCTGCTCTTGATCATTTCATCTCCAGTGTGTGTTGATAGTGGGGCTTTCCCCAACCCAGGTGCAGCACCTTGCACTTGGTCTTACTGGATCTCATGATCCAGTTCACATGGCTCCACTTCTCAAGCTCTGTCAGGTCACTCTGAATGGCATCCCATTGTATTTTCTGTGATGCAGCTCCAGCTATTGCCCAGACAAGCCCCTTTGAAAATCCTGGTGGTAGTGCATGTCAAAATCTGTTGAAATAAATGTAATAAATACTTTCCTAAAACTCCAATGTCATAATGTTTTCAGTCATTTCATTTTTAAGGCCAGAGCAATGATTTATATTTCCTGTAATTTCAGAATTTTTCCATCTCAAACTTAGCTACTCAAAGTGAAAATTGTTTTTATTAGCTTCAGCTAGGCCACCATCAAAGATGCTTTTTTGAAATGGGGTCTTCCTGGTTAATCACTAACACGATGATGAAAGTGATACATCAGCCTTGTATCATATTCAAAATGGAGATGTCTAGTCCCCAGAATCAATAAAAATTTTAAAGTCTGATTTCCTGTATGACTTCATGTTTCTGATATACTCTAAATTGGTTCCTAAAAGATGCATGTGGAGAAACATATTTCTAGTATTTCTCATAGATTCTCTTGACTTAGGTTGGAAATTGTTCATGGGATAAGTAACCACACATAGAAAACAATGCCAGGTTTGCAGCTGTATGTGGAATTTTTCTGATAATATTTCTGAAACTGGGTCACTTTTATGCAAAGTGCTAAATATTTAAATTCAAGCTTAATCCTTGAAGTGTGCTTATTCTGTCTTTTTAAGAATTTGACAGCATTTGCAAGGCAAACTCTAAGGACTATTACAACTAAAAACTACCAGAATTAAGGAAAAAAAAAAGAAAATAGATCCCTAATATAAAAATAAATGGAATTATGCCAAACTGTATAGCATCTTTTTTCTCCAGTATAGAGTTACATTCAGTGCATACCAACAGTTTCATATTTGAAAACAGTGAATTCCATGCATAAAGAGAGATGAAGGATAAACTGTTACAGTTCTTCATTTGCCCAGGTTAAAACACTAACATATTCATAAATAAGCATTCCTTAAGCATCATATATTTTACACTGGAAGGAATTGTTTAGATTAGTTAGATTAGATTTTACTTCAGGATACTATAGAATCTGAAATCATAGTAATTGAGGAAAATTTATCTCTTGTGTTACATACCATTTTTCTGTCACTAAAAGGCAAGAATCATGAAAGGTAGGTGACAGGGGCTGGAAGAGGAAGAAAAATAATTCTTTTTTAAAGAGGGAATACAGAAGAATTAGGATCCTTTTTTATAAAATATATGATAGTAATTTTGTTTAGTAAGAGGTGATAGAGTGAGGACTTTACTATAAAGGCATAAATAGATGAAAGATGTAGAAGAGTTTACAGAATGTATTTCTACACAGTTTAAGAAATAAATAAAAATTCAGCATCTTCATTATATCTATATATCTTTAATATTTTAAAAGTTTCAAATATTTAAATTGCAGTATACTGGATTGACCAAAGTGATAACAGTTACTGTGGCAATGATAAATTTTGATAAAATGCCACTCCTGACTGTGAATGCCAGTTCTCCTTTCACTTGGCAAAAATATTTGGCAGGAGTGTAACTTAGGAAGACATGGCATCTCCCAAGAGATGACATAGAGAACCTTAAGACAATCCACTTACTAGTTAATATTTTAGAAAAGGATTTGAGAGGTATATTCTTTTTTATAAGAAAAAGCTGTTGAATTTTAAAGCTGAAAAGTAGGGTATGATCTTGGATACATGAAAAGAAATCCTCTTTTATAGATGCAGAAGAAACTGTCATTGCCTTGTAGCTTAAAGTTATTCTGAACATTCTTGTGCCCTAGATTTTTCCTCAACACTCACTATATGTTTTGAGATTAAAGTTGTTCTTTCTGATAATCAGAAATAATGAATGTATCTGCAGTGACTTCATACAATGCATTTCTATGAGTTTCAAAAGTATTTTGGCACTCCAAACACTAAAACAATTAAAAGACATAGGAAAAAATACCAGGCAAAGATTCCTCTCTTCTCTTTGCATTTTGCCTGATAACTGGCTACATAGGCATAGTTTTGTTTACTTCCCTACAGGAATGGTATGTGTATACAAAGCATAATTATTGGAAATTACTCATTGCTACAGGAGTCTCCGTGGGACTTGTTCCAGCAGTGACACCTAGAATCCTGTGCTATTTCATCCATTTTATGAAAGTTGTCGTAAGGTTTTCAGCTCAGAGTGGCACGGTGGGCGGGGAGCCTTCTGGGCTGGGTGGTTTTGCAGCAGTGTTTCCAGCAGGCACACTGGAGAGCATCCTGGTGTGCACCCGGGAGAGCAAACCTTGTCCCTGCAGGGTTTACCAGTGAACAGCCATCCTCTCTGAGACATAGGGACTGTGTTTAGACAGCTCCCTTGCTGCAGGGCAAGACTGGCCTCGAGGCAAGTTGTTTCATGGAGACACTCAGAGAGTCCCTCAGGACATCCACATTTTTGTGATGCTATGGGGATCATGTTATGTAAAATGATCACTGGACCAGAAAAGGTGAATTGACTTTTAATCTATGCAAACCAGCACTAGCTAGTTGCTTTATGTATAAGTGCTATTTTACAGGTATTTATGCTCATGAGTACCTAAAATCTATTCCTTTTATTTATGGATCTTATTTTTAAAATGTTTTTAAAAATAAAAACAAACTTGGCTAATGCATTACACATGTAAAATGCAATTTTGCTTGTATACCACCGTCACAACTCACCAGATACAAGCCAAATTCCAGTCACTAGTTTTTCAACAAATTTGCATAAAAAATATATTAAGCAAGTGTTTCATGTGTTTAACAGAGGAAGTGATTCTTTAAGTGACAGTTATATCACAATAATAAATTGATTACACAGAAGTGTTCATTAAAAGAAAAGGTTAATCTCTTCCTAAATTCCTTTTTCTCCTGACCTTTGACAGATTTGGAGCAAGTCTTTGGAGTACACATACCATTAATGTTTTAGAAAAGCTTTTAATGCTCTGTGATGCTGAGAACTTTCTTATTGCTTTGAGAACAGCCTAATGATACTAAGATATGTGGTGTTCTAACAGCCCTGTGCATAGGTCGTGGGTCTTTGTGTCTTCATGGTAACTGCAGAGAGGGCATGTCACATCCTTGACAATTTTTTTGCAGATAGACCTTTCAACAGAGAAACAATTCTACTGTGGCTGAAGTGGATTTCTAACTGTCTTCTCTGAGGGATGAATTGATGTCAACAGTGGGGACTGCTCAATCAAGCACAGCATTAAGAATATTCTTTGCTAAAGAGACATTCAAGGAAGCTGTGATGTTTTCAGAGATTCTAAAAATGCAGGTTTATGTTTAGTTGTCGTCAGTACAAATCCCACTCTGTAGGTTAACATTGTGAACATTACCCATGTAACCAGGTACAGAACCTGACACAAAATCCATAGAACCATTGAATTGTTATGGTCTGTTGAAGGTCTGGTCTATTGTATATGAAAGGAGAGTTGGACAGATGCTTATGTGTCTAATATTAAGTGGTTCAAGTTTGGCACTCAAGCCACTATACAGGTTTTGAGATAAATTGGTTTGTGTAAAACACTAAATGGTGCAACTTTGGTAAGAGAAACAAGAGGATTAACCAAAGGTTGTTGGAACAGGGAAGCAGAAGCTGCAGAAACTGTTTGGATATCTTCTAGTCCTTCTGCAGACAGGATTTCTGCAGTTTGTTGTCTCCAGAAAACTACAACCCAAAAGAGCCCTTGTTGAAGTCTGACACTTTTTTTATGGTAAACCACAAAAAGCATCTTTGATGTTTACAGTGGGAATCAAGATCAGAGTTGATCACAGAGATGCTGACAAGCTCCCCTGAAAACACAGCACAATGAGGTTTCTATAGTCAAGAGGGTATTTTTGCTTCTGTTAGAATGAACCTATTTTGTTTTGTACAAAATAAGGGAAAAAAATCTATAGAGTGGAGCCTGGAAAGTTCCATTTCCTGCTTTCTGCCCTTGGTTAGATATCCCATAATAATAAGTAACAGTATTTGTGAATAAATAACTATCTCTCCAGTATACCATTAATGTACTTTTCATTAATTATGTCTTGTTGAAGTGTAATAAAAAATTTTCTGAGAAGCTTGCTCTATCACATTCTTTGCTTACATTAAATGAGGCTAATTAAACAAGGAGCCTATAAAAGCAGCAGAAGAACACTTTGAACATTTCCCCATCTCTTCATTTCTAAAGCTCTGCAGATAATTGCTCAGTGGACATAACAATTTCACAGCAAATGAACAAAATACCCAAAACAAGTGTAACAAAGCCATCACTGTGACTGACTTGGATTTTCCTGTCTTACAATAGGTCTAATATTCACCAAAACCCAATATTTATGTAGGACATGAAGAAAAAAAACTAACATTTACCCTTGTCAGAGCTAATCAGGAATTACACCATGTCAGTCCATAGATTTTGAAATATCCAGGGATAATTGTCTGGAAAAAGATGGACTTGCTGCAAAATTCTGGACCCTTTTAGGGTGAGAGTGCTCTCTTTAGACCATGGAGAAATCCATGGAATAAATGGTAAAGGCCACTGAGTTATTCCATTGCCAATTCCTTGTTTTGATACAAGGAAGAGCTTAGTGAAAGAAATTATAGTGACAGATTAATGTCAGGAATGTATCACTTCTGATAATGCATTCATTTTTTGAAGAATGCTACTTTATCTCTTTCAGCTTTGGAAAACATAATTTGTTATTCACAAATACCAGTTATAAAACGTTCAAATGTTATGCACAAAAGAACTAAGACCTCACTGTAGCTGCTGAAATACTGTTAGGGAAGGAAGGAAGGTGATTTAATTTCTGGGTGAAGTATACAATGGTCCTGGTTATGCAGATGGATTTTTGCAATTACTTTACTGTTTTATGTGGACTCAGAATACTTAAACCTGGCAGACATTTTTTAGGCCAAGAATTAAAAAAAAATAATGCCTGTGTGCTCATATCTCAGTGGATCTTTGTTGACTAAGAATCTTTTAATTAAAAGGTCTTTACTTTCTGCTGTGATTGTGACTTTTTTTAGGTGTTCCACTTCTTTCACTCAGAGTCTGTAGTATTCTTGAAGCTTTGTCAGAATTAAGCTTGACAGTATCTGTTTAAATATAGCCATATAAACACGTAAGTGAGCCTGTTGAAATGATGCTATTTCTTTCAAATTCTTGATAAAAACATTGTCACAGAATAGAGCTATAGAAAGTGTTTTGGCAGCTGCAGCAGTAGCATTTGAAGCATCTTCATAATTAGTGTTATCTACAGATTATCTACTATATAGATGCACTGAAATTTGCTGCCAAATTAACAGCTTTTGCTCTCCTGGGACTTTTAAAATAACATGGTCCAGCACACAATTTTATTTCCAGCTTGCCTCAATTCCCTTTTTATTTTTGTATATATTTAATGAGGGTGATTATTTGCTTATGTCTTTCCAGGCTTTTTTTCTGATGTTATTTTTGTTTTATGAGAAATGTGGACAGATTTGAGATTAAATGGAATGTAATGGAAATGCAATGGAAAATGTAATGGAATAGAATGGAAAAAAATCCACAGTCATGAATAAGTATAAGGGAATGAAGAAGAAATCTACAATGCTTATCTATATGAGTACTATGTTACTGTTGCCTCTCTTCCTCTCTTGGACTGAGCTGTTACCTGTAGCTAAGGCAATCTTCTAGAAGGAGACATTAATGATGCAGGAAACATAATTTATTACCACAAGCACAGTCATGTTTTTTTGGAAATGAGGATTTCATTTTTGAAGAGCGGGTAGAGCATAGCAATAACTTTTCAGTAAATGCAGAAAATACAACTGCTGTTTCATAACAAAAGTAAAAGGACTCCAAAACTGACAGGCTGGATTTGCAGCAGAGAGAGGATTAAGCTATGAGTTTACCAACTTACTTTTTAGTCCTATGTGGTTAAAAAGATTAAAGTTGTTCCTTCCCAGTTCATTACTGCATTTTCCCTCTGTCAGAAGTAACAGCGTAAGTGTGCTGCATGGATCCGTCCTTTGGTTGGGAGAGAACAAGTAATAAAAAAGGTTGGTGTTCAGCTTCCCTTTCCCAGTTTCAGCCCTAGCCAGAAGAGGTGCAGTCCTCATGCCTGAGAACAGAACACCTGTCTGTGATTCAGCACTCACTGTCATTAGCAGAAGTGTTCTCCCTTAACTGAAGTGACTTTTGGGTTGGGGTATCCAGGGAAGAAAGCTTGACCTGCTGGATTATGCCTTCTTGTGAGGGTCCAAACCAGCCACAGGAAATGGCAGGACAGCACTGTCTATTAGTGTACCTCTCTTCCTCCTAATGAAGAGAGATTTGAGAGCAGGGTCATACCTTGATTCTGGCTGGTCAGCACTGGAGTTTGGCAGCTGTAGGATGGATGACATCCCTCTTCCTTGAACTGCCATGAGGAGCTGAATGACAAGGATGTTTCCCTACCTTACACTCCACAGAGCTGATTCCATGTGAGAAGCCATAGTGAGAGCTGCTTTTGTTTTTCAAATTGCAAAATGTCACACTATAAAATATAACTCTTGTGGAGCCAGTGACTGGAATCAGTTTCCTTTTAATCCTTTGTACTGATGTCAAACCTTGGCCTCACTGGTGTGTTGTGGAATACCAATTCAGAAGTAGTCCATAAAAATAAAATGTGCATTGCAGGCCCTGGTAGGTTTTCAGATTTTTTTAGTGCTCTGAGTGGAATACTTTTTAAGTTTTCTGAGATTTTCTCATGGAGGTTTATTTCTGTCTGAGCTTTGATAATGTAAGTCTGTGGTGTGCTTGCTTGGAGTTTTCTTCTTGCAATTTGATAGATTTTTATTTTTTTTTTTTTTTTTTAGAAACAAAGGAATGCTAAATATCTTTCCCCTCTGACTAACAAATCCATTTTTATAGCATTCACAGAGTGCCATGTCAGAGTGCTAGAGCCATTTAAAACAAGGTTAAAAACCTGTGAATTTGTGAAGTCCTCTTCTTTCAGTGTGCTTTGCTTGATGTCACCAAGCTGCACATGAGTCTTGGCATACCTCAGCTGATGGAAAGCTGGTGTGGAGATGCTGGACACACACCAATGATGGACAGCTGCCTTTCAGAAGGGTTTTGTTTCCTGTGCCCTACACATGGCAGGGCACAGTAGGGATTAGCAGCTTCCCAGGGCCAGGACCATGGGAATTTCCCAGGGCAGCAAGACAGGATTTCACAGCCAGGGTTGTCTTGCTGCTATTGCATTAGTGGTATAGGAATTCAGCAGAATAGAAACCTCCTTGTGTTCCAGCTGGTCTTCAGATACCAGAGCTGGGTGTGGCTGGGCTAAATTTCTCATTATAGCCAGTTTAGCACTGTAAGTCTGGTTGAGCTCAAAAGAAAAAATTGCATGAGCACAGATGCACAAATAATCCAATTTACCAATTTAGTACTACAGGTATGATCACATTCAATATGGATTTTCACATCCAGATTGATGAATAGTGTGTTTTATTGAAGCAACAGGAAAGCAAGTTCAGGATTGCAGGTGATATATGGTGATACACTAATTAAAGAGTGTTAACATGTGGCACAGATGTAACAGAAAGTATAGTGAGGGAGATTTGTTGACACTATATATAGATATGCACAAATGAATGTTCATGGATCTGCACGAACACAGTGGCAAAACGTTCACCTAAAAGAACCTCTTCAGGAGTGGAGGAGAGACACAGCCCACTGACAGATCCCAAGCAGGCAGAGATGTTTTCGTCCTCCAGAAGTGTTTTCTCCCTCCAACACATTCTGCTCTCACCTTTTACACCACAGATTCTGGCCTGTCCCATGGGAATGGAACAACCACATATAAGTTATAAGTGGGATTTGGAGACACATAATGTGCTTGCTTTACATGCCCCATGTTCTCTCTCAGTTGCACCCTGAGGGGTACGTAAATTAAAATCAAAATGGGGATTAATGAGCATCTCAGTTCCTTCCAGTCAGGATTTATAGTTGACAAAAAAAGTAGAACAAACACTTTGAACCCACTTCACATTCTGAAGTGGCAATAAAAGCTTTCTCATCAGAGGGTCATTGCACCTATAATTTTCTTCTTAATGAACTAGGTTTCAAATAAGGCTTGTTTTTCATGGTGAGGGGAGTGTGGCCATTGACTGGTACAGAGGCACAGGTGAAACAAGCTTGAGCTGTGAGACCTCATCTGCAGTCCAGACATCATTCACTTGATAGTGCTCTCTCAAGCCAGGTGCGACATAAACAAGGCATCCAGCTCATGTTTTCTCAAACAGTCTTATCAATTCTTCTCCATCTTAAAGTGACACTGTACAACTCTGACTCTTTACTATAATTTCACAGCCAAAGAAGTAGGCAGGATGAGGGGACAGCAAGGCAGCCCTCTCCCTGGGCCTTGGGCATCTTCCTGGGGATGGGTTGGTATTCACAGAGGGTTGCTGTGGCTTTATGTATATAAAGCACATGCTTCATGTGCATTATTTGAAAGCAAAATGATGCAGTTGAATTTTAGGTGTGCTATTTGCCCACTTTTACTGGACATCACCACTACTGTCACAGGGAAAGAAGGACTCAGGAGGCCCTACAGCAACACTTTTATAGCTTTACTGAAAGTAAACTGCACCTTTTTGAAAAATAACTTACTCCAGGGATTGTCATTTCAGAGATTCTGTTGTAGACCACCAGGCCAAGGAAAAAGTACACTGTGCATTAACATACAAATTTTGTTCCTGTTCCCTGTGACTAAGTATCCCCTCCCAAGCCCCTTAGGAGCTCTGCAGTTGGTAAGAATTCACTCTTGTTCTCTCAAAGGCTCTGAAGCCTCAGAGACAAACCTGCAACTGTCTGAAATGATGCTCTAGGTGGTAATAACAAAAAATAAAAAAACTGTTAATTCCAAAACCCGATAATTCCAAAACCCAAGATCTGACTAACAGCAGTGTGTTGGTTTTTGCGTGGCCTGGTTTTGGTAGCAGAAGGGTCACAGAGATAGTTTCTGTGAGAAGCTTCTAGAAGCTTCTACCATGTCCAGTAGAGCCAGTCCCTGGTGGCTCTAAAGATGGACATGCTGCTGGCCAAGGCTGAGGCAATTAGAGACAATGGGAACATTTTGTGATAATAGATTTAAGAAGAAGTCGAAACAAAGTGGATGCACAGGGTGTTTTCTAGACAGAGAGGAGGGGAAGGTGAGAATATGTGATGGAAACAACGTGAAGACACCAAAATCAGACGAGAAGGATGGGGCAGGAGGTGCTCCAGGTGCTGGAGCTGAGATTGCCCTGTGGGCTGTGGTGAGACCAGGGTGAAGCAGCTGTGCCCCTGCAGCCCGTGGGGATCCATGGGGGATGCAGAGATTCACCCGCAGCCCATGGGGATCCATAAGGGATGCAGAGATCCACCTGCAGCCCATGGGGATCCATGGGGGATGCAGACATTCACCCACAGCCCATGGGGGAGGTGCCCACACCAGAGCAGGTGGATGCCTGGAGGAGCCTGTGATCCAGTGGGAGACTCTATGGAGAGAGGGGCCCTTGCTTCCAGGCTGGAGCAGCCTGGACTTGGAGGACTGCACCCCGTGGAAGAGTGATCATGCCACAGCAGTTTTGGGAGGACTGTCTGCCCGTGGGAGGGACTCATGTTGCAGCAGTTTTGACAGGGGTACTGCTTGTGAGATTAGAAGGTGCTGCTTGTGAGGTTGGAACCATGCTGGAGAAATTCACAGGGAACTGTGTCCTGTGGGAGGGACCCCATGGTGCAGCAGGGGAAGGACTCCTCTCCCTGAGCAGCAGAAGAAAACCTTGGGTGATGAGCTGACCAAAACTCCCATGCCCTGTCTCTGTACTGTTGGTGGGAAGGAGGGATGCCTGGGGGAAGAAAAGGTGTTTTTGACAGGTTATTTTACTTCTCATTATCCTCCTCTGATTTCATTAGTAATAAACTCACTTTGTACCTCTAAGTTGAGCTTGTTTTGTCCTTGGACTGTTTTCTCCAGGTTATTTCAACTCATTTGATTGAGATAACCTGGATTTTTCTCCAGGTTATCTCAACTCATGAAGCCTTCATTAAATTTTTCTCTCCTCTGCCCAGCTGTGGCAGGGGAGGGCGAGCGAGCAACTTTTGTGGGTGCCTGGCATTTGGCCAGTGTCAAACCAAGACAAGCAGCAATGGCCCGATAGTGAACACCCGAACCCGTTGGAAGTAGAAACAAAACCTCACTGCCTTGTAGCAAACTGAGGTTTTAGCACTCATATTTAGCAATTCAGCAGCAGAGTTAGTGGCAAAAAACAAAGTATTTGTATGCAACACTGACTACCCAAGAGATGGGACAACAGCTCCGGCAGTGAGCACAGAACAAAGGAGTGTTGAGCTGGATCCACAGGCGCTGCACAATACACTGGCTGCGTTTGTACAATTGGCCCATCATGACGTGAGTCATGGGTAATAAAGAGCTGTCTGTAATCCCACACAGCAGCAGCAAGGCATATGAGGAGCTGTGGCTCTGCAGGCAGGATTCCTTAAAGAAGAATAATCGGGTCACTTGACATGTATTTGTTGTCTGTATGGCCAAGCAAAAACTCAGCCAAACACCTGGAAACATCATGGGATTGGTAAAAACAGATATGGGGCTAACAAGAAAATCCTGCAAGCCTAATTTCCTTTTCATTGCTTTCAAAAGTGCCCATCATTTTACCAATACACTCACTGGTACAGATAGACCCATATAAACTATTTTTTTTAAATGAAACTTTTTTTTTTTTTAATTAAATGAAATGTTATGCTACTCTCACTGAAGGCCAGATGCGTGTGGATTAATGTGAACAAGAAGTTTATCAGAAAATATTATCTCAGCTTATCAGGACTTCAGTCTCTGCCAGCATATATTATCCTTTCATACATCCAGGAGAATGCTTTTTTGTTTTGCTGAGTGCTTTGTTCTTTTGTGAATCTTTACAGAGACAGATGTCATTTTGGCTAGCTTGACAGAAAACCAACAGTTCCCTCCTCTCCGCCACTCCTATGACAGCTCAGTGGGTTGCTGCAGGGTGACAGACAGGACGCCATGGAAAACAGAACAACAGAATTTCAGTTTCAAGTGCAGGAGACTGCTGTCGATATCTTGAAGCTCCCTGAAATGTCTTGAGTATTGGTAGTTTTCCACAACGTGAAAGAGATTGGGAATCACTGATCTGAAAGACTTAAACCCAGCAAAATCTGGAACCTAAGACTTTGTTCTCTTTCTAGGTCACGTATAGGTAGCTTGGTTAGTTTAAGCTCATAGTCTCTTCCGTGAAGCTAGCTTGTGAAGGAGACCATCATTCCTTCAGCACACTGTGTTTTCAGTGACGGCTGGAACATTTCATGTTAATGTTTTTTAAACAATCCTACTTCCAGGAAAGAACTGATTCTATGACTAGCTTTGTACTAATTCTCACAAAGAAACAATATTTCAGTCAACGATTTATTCAGCCATCATCCCTGTTGTCATTTGCCGTTGTTTTTTTAGTTGTTTTCATAAGATCTGTAGTGATAACTGCTGATATCTAAAAATTCTGAATTCACTTGTCTTTTGATTCATGCAAAGATTTTTAAATGAACGAGGAAAGGTTCTTCCATCAGAAAAACATTGGGAAAAAAAAATCATTGAAGTGTATTAGGTTTATCACTCACTTTGCACTTGTCAGCTAAACTGGTTTTATAGGAATTTTCTTAAATAAAGGACACATGAGGAAGTTATGTCCTTAAAATGTCCAGTGCTCAGCATCAAGAAAATACCTGTAAGTCTGGACAGGTCAAGCTAGAATTTTTACTGCTCAGTCTTATCAGCCACGGATTACAAAAGGATTTAGAAAGAAACATTGTTTACATTTAAGCGGGCAGTACATAAGCTTCCCAGATTGTTGCTGTGCCAGGCACACTCTACTCCCATCCCATGGTGAGCAGAGATCATTGCAGTCCTGGGACAAGACACCCTGACCCTGGGATGTCTGTATTCTGTTGGAACTGTGGACATGACAGAAACAAAAAGCAAAATTGCCCCCTAGAATAAGATTTCTTCAAGTCATTCACTTGAATTTAAAGTGTACTATTCTGTTTTGATTTAAACTTTTTAATAATATGTATCACACCTTTCAAATTTATTCTTTCACTTTGAAGAGAAGCATTGGTGCTTTAAATCTTAATACTGCTGGGGAAAAATAATTTGTGAATTAGAGTGAAAAATACAATTGAGTGAGAAAGGAGGTAGGTCACTAATGGATACTTAAAGCAACTTCACCATTTATAAATTGCCTCTGCTAGGAGAATGCATCATATGACATGTCTCTTCTGACTAGGACAAAAAAAATCACTCCTTTCTTTTCCTGCACATGTATGGCTTATGAATAAAATGGCAATACCCCATTTGTAGACTCACTGTTGTCCCTTCCAGCCTTACCCATTCTGTGATTCTATGATTTATAGTGGTAGATCTCTTCAAGATAAATAAATTAATTATTTTCCTTCTGAACAAAAAAATTAAAGCTGTATCCTTTTCTATCCATAAGCCAGGGGTCCTTGGCTGGGCACTCAGAGCCCATGACAAGACTTCTTCAATGCCCAACTGTGTAATCACCCTCTTGGGTTTGGGAGATGCTCTTGGCACTGTGTCTGGCATGCAGAGCTACTTTTAGAGGTGGTCACAGTTTTAGTCAGGTTCTTCAATTACCACATCTTTACTTGCATCAAACTCCAGCTTTAGTCCACTATAACTGATTGTTTTACATGTCTGCAATTTTAGTTCATCCAGTGTGAGCCAGCTGACACCCTCACTGTGGAAACTTGGCTTTTTAGACTTTTTTCACTTGCCATATTGCCCCTATACTGACCATGCTCTAGGGCTCAAAACCTTATTGTTATACAGAACAGTCTTTTCATAAGAGGGAAATTCTGGCACCCTTCCTGGTGAAGGGGGTCTTGTATTCAGGGCAACCCCAACAAAGGTGAGGAAATCTGACTCCATGTTCTTACAAGGCTAATTTATTATTTTATGGTCTATATTATATTAAAGAATGCTATACTAAACTATACTAAACTATCCTATAGAATACAGAAAGGATACAGACAGAAAGCTAGAAAGAATACTAATGAAAACTCGTGACTCTCTCCAGAGCCTTGACACAGTTTGGCCAATAAGTAAAAACAATTCACATGAAACCAATGAAACAATCACCTACCACATTCCAAAGCAGCAAAACACAGGAGAAGTAAACGAGATAATACTGTTTTCCTTTTTCTCTGAGGCTTCTCAGCTTCCCAGGAGAGAAATCCTGGTGAAGGGAATTTTCCAGAAAATATGACGGTGACAGAGGGGGAATTCCTTCAGCCATGTCTGTTTAGCTCTTGAAGGGTCAGCTGCTTGGTGGACCAGGACACTAGAAGACACTATGAAAGCATGAGGTTATACACTTTGAGATGAAGAGTTGAATCATCACTCCCCAGCTTACAAGCCTTTTTCCGATGTGTCAGGGACATCTCTGGCACCCAGGGCAGAGGGAACCGGCTGATGGAACACCATCAAGGAAAATGGGCCTTACCCAACATCACATCAGTCCACTGTGCCTTGCTCCAAAACCTGAAAAGTGAAATTTTGTGCCAGATGCAGCTATTGTCATTTGGAGGAGAATCCTGGACTCCTCTATTTGATTTTTCTGGAGTTGAACAGAGATGAGACCTATCAAGAGCAAGGTCTCAGGGTAATTTTTTGTATTCCTTTGGCAGGTAAGTGCTATTGCCAGGCGTCTTATGTTGGCACACAGAACCATGGGAAACTTGCAAACTGCAAGGGAAGGATCAACAAACTACAAAAGGCTTGAAAACTGTCCTGATTAAGTGCTTTGGGTTTGAACAAGGGACAAGAGCCCTCTATTTGATTTAGTTTGGTCTTGGGTAAAATGAAGACCCTCTATTGGATCTTACCTGGCCTATTAAAGGCAAGTTCACACTACTCATGTAAGTTCATGTTAACTGACTTTTTCTGCTGTAGTAGATAATATGTGGGCTCTCCAATCCTGAAAATATACCATCTGTAGCCTGGGTTCCGCATGGAAAGGGACAGAGCTTATTGGCCTAGAAAATATTTGTTTCCTAGCTTCCTAAGGGGATGTCATTGTCATGTTCTGGCCTTATCTTGTTGCTAATACTTTGCCATGATGACTTTTAATGTGCACGTTACCTCAAAATTTCTTTATTATTTGTCTTTGGTGTAGACCAAAAATGGTCAGTTTTGTAATGTTCTTGAAGGAATTAATAAATTTGTGGTGTCAGAAACATCTGTGACCTCTTGGGCCTCAATACATTACTGGAACCTTTTCCCCCCACTGTCAGTCTCACCTCCTGAAGTACTCCAGAGGCAGGACATACAGTAGGAAAGCACACAAGTAACATGAATTATAGGAAAGAAGAGAAACTGCTGGTATGTTTGTGAAACTGTACTTTTGAAAACAGTCTGTCTTCAAAACTGTGAAGATGTGCTTCACTTGTAAGAAACAAGTTATGATATGCTTTGTTGATGTAACAAATTTCAGCCGTAGGTGTGACTGTTTTAACAAGATTTGATGGCGACGTACACGCCACTATTTACAGCATAGAGGGCAGAGTCAGACAAAGCTGTCAGGGAGGCCCATTCATTGAGCCATGAGTTTCAGACAGGGCCCCCTTGCTTTCTAAACTTCTCAGAGAGGAGTTTGTGTGGGGCTGGATCCAATCCTAGCAGCACAGACTTGGACAGTGATTTATGTCTGGAGGATTATATGTACACAATTAATCCTTTGTGTCACTCAGCTGAGATGTCCAAGTTTACCTTGCAGTTAAATTTAAAAGCCATATTAATCACTTACTGAGGATGTGCTGTTGTAAGGAATCACTCACCCCTGAGGTGTAACCTGGACAGACATTCCTGTGCAGGAGGAGATCCTGGTGTGCAGCCCAGCTCCCTGCCAGACAGCCCCCAGGACCTGGGCTGCTCACTGTTCATGGCTTACAGTCACAATTGAAGAGCAGCAAGATGTGTGGGTCACTGTTCCAAACAGCCCTTGGCTGCCAGGTTCCATCCCTGCCCCAAGGTCCAGAGTAAGCTGGGTGCAGCCGTCACAGCCCCCACGGGTGATATGGCTTCAGCTGGGGCTGGTGCTGGGGGAGCATACCACCACATAGGCCAGGGAAAAGGATGGATTTTGAAAAAAATGCGCATGGGGGCTTGAGCAGACCCATTCAGAGGAAAACATGAATGCCATGTAGGCTCAGAAATCATGCACTGTGCTGCTGTGCACTGGAAATAGAGCTAGTTCCAGGCATGGTCTTCCCTCATCCTCATAGAAGCTCTGATGTCTGTAGTGATGGTTTCAAGTTGGATTAATGAGATCATGAGTATTCTATCCTGGTGACAGGGTTTCTCACCAGCACCAGATAAACCATGCAGCACGTGACAGGCTGTGATGATGCACACAGCGCCTGGGGGATGCTGACAGCAGGCAGACAACCCCTGGCTCTGGTGTGTGCCTGGAGACATGCTCCATACCCACCCTGCAGTGGCTGGGTGGGTTCTGGATGAGGGCTGGTGGCAGGTGGGCAGGAGCACAGGGAAGGACTGGCACTGCGTTTGTAGTGTCACCCATCATCTAGACTCCTCTTTGTGAGGACGAAGATATCTGGCCCAGGCTAAAAGTAGACACTATGTGAGAATTCACCTGTACTCTTGTTTTTAACCTTATGGATGTATTTTCATCTGGAATTTTAGTCTTCATTAGTGTAATCACTATTTGCTCTTACAAAGATAATATACTCAGAGAAATCTTTTTCATTTCTATAATCCCATATTACTTGCCAATTCAAACCCATCCTGTTACTTCAAGCTTGACAAGTTAAGTATTTTTGTGTTTTTAAAAATAAATTCTGCAGGAACTAGTTGCATAAACCCATTGGTCATTTCTCCCTTCAGTGAGTGTATTCCAAGCCAAAGAGTTATAGGGTCAAAGTGACGTTGAATGATAAGCAATGAATCTGTAGATGTGGCAACCTTTTCAAAAGTGAAGTAAAAGATTTAGTTCAAAGGTTCTCCAAGTTATTTCCTCTTACAGGCAAGTACTTGCAATCAAAACTGAATTTAGAGGATAAGATCTATTTTTGGTTGTGTTGGTGCACAGCCATGGCAAAACAGTGACAACTGTGAGCGGAAATGGGTGTGTTTCAGAGGCATTTCAATTGCTTTGTACAGACCTCATGTCAAAGCAGATGTCAGACCTCTCTTGCTTTTATATTTGGAAAGAGGTGGCTGTTGTTAAGCATGTGCATGCTTGTGATATTCTGCACTGGAGCTGAGAGAGGTACTCATTTCAGCTCTCAAAAACTCCTCCATATTTCTTTTAGGATGAGCCACTTTTCACAGCTGAATTCAACATTTGGAAGGATAGATTTATAGGCAGTTCAAAGCATTTCTTTATTTATATCTCAGAAAAACATTACAGTGGGAACTTAAATATTTCCAGATCATACAATTTGCTGAGTTTTAGAGCCCAGTTAAGTAATTCAGGTTTCTTTTCTGGATATATGACATAATCAAAAATGTCCTTATTAAACTAAATTTATTGAAGCCAGAAACATTATTTATGTGGATGTATTTATGCAAAATTAATCCTATTTTCAGAGGTTCATTTCTCAAATTTAGTAATTTTTCCTAAAATAAATTAAAATGTTTTAAAATGTTACTGATCTAAATGATCATGAGCACTACTATAATAAATCAGCCCTTTAACAGGCTGCAGATGCTTGCTTTAGTGAAGGAATAGATTTAAGCTTTGATTCTCCAATAGGCCATGTGGGGGGAAAAAAAAAGGGTCAAATTCAGTGCTGATTTGGGTATGTTTTCATGGCATTCATGGGAAACAAGACAGCACAGGAAAACCACTGCATGCACATAAAGGCAAATACTGACTGAAAAAGAGACAGGCAAGCAATGCTGCCTGTGCGCGGTGCAGGAGCTCGGTGCTTGGCAGTGGCTGTGTACTGTGCCCACGTAAATCTGTGCCTGGAAGTGCACGGTGCAGACAGTTTAAATTACAGCACTCTGAGCAATGATTAAACAAGGGTGGAAGTCTAACTGTGTGGGTGTCTGATTGTGTGGGTGACTCAGAGCAGGTGGAAGCAGCCAAGGGCGGGGAGGGTGTGAGGAGGCCAGGGCACACGGAACAACCTGGGAGTGTGGAGAGGGGTCCAGCCAGGCTGGGTGGCATCCTCTGCACAGGGGACACTGAACATTTTGTCCATGCTCAGCAATATGCCAAGTCAGATGGTTTGGGGTTGTAAAAACAGCGTGGCAGACATTGCTGTGATGTGTAACTAAACATCTTTACAAAGCAGTGAGGAATAGGAATCCAGGGGGCAAAAATGCTGAAAAAGTAAAATGCTATTTCATATGACATAAATGTATTAACTTCTTCGAGGTAAAAGTCTTTGCTTCCCTCTATCCAGCTTAAAAGATCTAGTTTAAAACAGACATCCCTGCACTGATGAGAGTAATGTGATAGTTAAGAAGTATCCAGTGTTTCCTGAGATGGGAAACTCTGTTGCTACATTAGAGAGGTCTCAGCTCTGGATGAGATATAAATACTCATTCTCCACATCACACATCAGCTGCAGAGTGCCACAGTGGTGAAGAAGAGTCTATAAAAAGTGACTCCTTAACTGGCCAGTACAGATTTTGTGATAATCCAGATCCCCTCTTTGGAAATGGGTGAGATTATGTCCATCCTGTCATTCTGCTTTCCAAGCTGCAAGAGCACTGCCATCACCAGCCTGCTATCCAGGAGGGATAATTACAGCTGGCTCTGCAAATTAGCCACAGAATAGCCTCAGGACACTGAAATCCTAGAAATTAATGATAGCAGTAGGACAAAAAAAGAAAAAAAAAAAAAAAAAAAAAAAAAAAAAAAAAAAAAAAAAAAGAAAAAGAAAAAAAAAACCCACACAAAACCACAACCCAACCCAAACCAAAAGTCAATGGGTACAGGCTAAGTATCTTTTAAAATATTTAAATTAATTTTGCATAAGGCTGAATAGGCTTTCACCTCATTCTAGAGGAAATACATATCAGTTCTCCTAATAAAAATATTCATACTTCTTTTTCCTTTCCCTCAAATTAAAAGGTCGAGACTAGCTCTTTGTCTGTGTCTTTTCTGAGGAACATTGTCATATCATACTTCTTGATAAGAACACAATAACTGAAAGTATAGTGGTCACAGCACCTTCAACAGTTTTTACCTACAACATTTTTTCATTAGAACTCCTATTTCTAGATAATTCTTCATTCCATAATATAAATTCAGAGATTTTGAATATGTATCAGTAGTAGTTCCAAGAACATCCAAGAGTACTTTATAGGCAGTCCATTTATTAAAACAATGAGAGTTTATTTTGGTATGTTGTCTCTCTCTAGACCTTTTGGTGTTAAATTTAGCAAATTGAGCCATTTGCTTTCATACTGTGAGCCTGTAAGTGTGACCCTGAGAAGCCTAACAGCTTATGTAGTGTCCTGTTAAAAAAACCTAGAAACTCCACCAGGGACTCAAGGATGAAATAAATTCACTTAAGTATGGTAGGTGTATTTAAAATGACCAGGTTGCCTCTGCTGCAGAATGTGGTGTAACTATTGCAGGTGATTCATGTCCCATTTGTACCCACTGAGAAAGATCATTTTCCATCATCACATTCAGTGACACCACATTCAGTTGGAACACCACATTCAGTGACATCCTCATGAATTTGGACAATAGTGAAATCATTACTTTGGTCTTTTCTATATTTAAGATTTATTTTATATTACAGGAGGACGTGGTATTTTCAGCCTTACAAATTAGTGTTCCTGTCAGGTATGGCTAAACTGCTAAACTGAAATATGAAAGGAGCAAAATATTCCACTTCATAGCTTCCACTTCATTCCACTTCTGGTTCCCTATCCCAGAGTTCAAATCCATCATTTCCATTCCATACTGTGCTGGTTTTGTCTATGCTGGAGTTATTTTTCTTCACAATGGGTAGTATATTTTTGGAATTGTGCTTGTGGTGGTTTGACCCTGGCTGGAAGCAAGCTGTTCACCAAAGCCATTCTACCACTTCCTTCCTCAAGTGGACAGGGTAGAGAAACTATAATGAAAGTCTCATGAGTTAAGGACAGGGAGAGGTCACTCACTGATCACTCTCATGTGGAAAACAGATCTAACTTGGTTAATTTAATTGAATTTATTACCAATTGAACCAGAGTAGGATAATGTGAAGAGAAATAAATGTATAAACACCTTCCCCCACGTTGCAGACAGGTAGAGATATTACAAAAATAGAGTATTACAAAATAAGGCCCTGCTACTTTAGCTCAGCTAGCAGTAGCTTGTAAGTTTCCATGAGAAAGAATTAAAGGAATGAAAAGTCCATTAACACAGCAACCTATTATTGGAGAGAAAAATAAGTTTGCACCTGCATAGACAATGAATCTGTCCCATGAGAATCAGTAAAGAAAATATGTAAACAATCCAAGAATAGAGAGATTTCATGGAAAGGTAAAATGCTCATTACTAACCAGTTAACTGAATAGCAAGAAAACTACTAGTCAATTGAAATTCAACACGAGGTCTGTGAAAAATGTGTAACAATGAATTCTGTGAATAAAGAAGGGGTTTTCCTGCATGAAGAAACTGAGCCTCATCTGCCTATTATTGCAACATCCCCATCCTTTCCTGGGAGTGCATGGGAAGCTGGGAGGTGACACAGCAGGGACAGCTGTCCACAAGGATATCCCATACCATATGGTATCATTCTCAGCATATAAAGCTGAGAAGAAGAAGGAAGAAGCAGACATTCAGAGGGATGCTGTTGGTCTTCCCTGGTCTTCAATACATGTGATGGGGCCCTGCCTTCCCAGCAGGCTGGACACCTGACTGCCCAAGCAAAATGCTGAATCAATTTCCTGTTTTACTTTGCTTGCGTACATGGCTTTTGCTCTACCTAAAGAGTCTTTAACTCAATACACAAGTTTTCTAGCTTTTACTCTTCTGATTCTTTTCCCCTTTACACTGGGGGGACTAAATGTAGTGTTTAGTTGCTGGCTGGGGTTAAATCACTACACATCCCTTAATAAATATGCGCTATTTAATCATCTTTGCTCTCCACATATGCTGTACAAGTAGGACATACTGTAATCCTCATTCCACAGGTAAAGAAAATGCTAGCAAATAAATAAATTATCCCTCCAATGAAGTTGAGGAATGAAAAAAAAAATCACAATTAAGAGCCTGTCCTTAGTGGGATACCCACTTTGGGCTTTTCTCTTGTGATCTGCCCATGAAGGCAGGCTGGCTTGCTTGGTTCTGGGCCATGCCAGTCAAGACAATTCTTACACTCTGGGTTGGAGGAGATGTGGCACATCCATGCCCAGACCAGGTGCAGATGGGAAGGACCAATTGAGAAACTCAGCAGGGTGGCAGTAGGAGTGGCTGAACCTGCTCCAGGAGCCCTTTAGGAGGGTCTAGGCTGGCCCATGACAGAAGCACTGCAGGCGCTCTTGTAACAGCTCATAACTGCTGTGATGAATGTGCTTTGTGGTACTTCTGAATCCAGAACCATACCATGTAACTCATCCTTCAGAATCATCCCATACACAGGCATTTGGACACCATAATGGTACGTGACTGACACTCTCAAGATTATTTAAACAACTAAAACCTTAGAGGTTTATTTTGTTTATAAAGGGTTAAAAAGCCCCACCAAACTGATCCTTGAAGTTTTTGGCTAATCAGAAGACAGAAAGTTCATGCATTTTCGTGGCACAATCTCCCAAAGGCATCCTTGGGATGAGTGGGTGGCTGCATTGCTACTAGTCTGCCTGGGCAGGGGCAACTGCTGAATGCTGTGGGGTCTAGACTTAGTTGATAATGGACACATACAAAATAAGAGCATGTAGGATTTAAGGAGGCCCAGCTTAAAACTTTGTTAACAGATTAAAGACTATGCATGTTTCATACAATAGACCAATAAATGAAAGAAATTTGTTGTGGTTTTCCATTACATACAAAAGCAATAGGCTTCCTTTAGTAGATTAGTAAGAGCAACCTTGCATGGCATTGATGTGCTAGGGTGGAAGTGTTTGCAAACTATGAAATGGGACTGTTTGAACATCAAGTGTACTTACAAGATTCTAATGAAGTTATGTTATGCATTAAACTAATCAGTGTTGTCAGTCATCCCCCTGCCTGGTGATCTTATAATAGGAGCATTGCGAGCAAAGCGATAAACAGGAGGATCAGCTGCAGGAAGTGCAGAGCAGTTATGACTAATACATATGTATGTAAGTGACACCACTGGGAACAAAGGCAACATCTGTACACATTTGGTTAGAGAACTGTTTTCCTCCAAAGATGTACCTGAAAGCTCTCATTCACCTAATTTCTGCTGTACAACACAGAGAAATTGCTTTCACTAGGATTGTATGATCCTTTTATGTTGTTAGAAGTAGGCTGAGGTACAACCACCAGGCATGTGGCCATCTGCAAGTTGGGTTATCTACTGTGTGAGGCTGGTGAGGACAGATGGACTTTTCCAGAGGGTCGTTTGCTCCACAAGCGTTAGGAAATTGTTGCAGGGGAAAGAATTCCAGCAGTGTCCCTCTGTCCCCAGTGATTTGGGAGGATCTTACCTGATGAGCTTAGACTAGATGCATACTTCCCAGTGGCCTAGGTTAGATAGAACAGTATTTAGCTTTGATCTTGTGTTGCTTATTGCACATACACTGTTTCCTGTAATAACTTCAATGGCTTATACATGACAGCTTAGGAGGAGTAAGCTAATGATCAACAGATATTTGACTGTTCCATCTTTATCTCTAGCTCTGTTTAGAGGAAGTTAATGATCAACAGATATTTAACTGTCTAATCTTTATCTCCAGCTAAATTGTACTGTACTTTACATCCAAATTGAACAAGAAGAACAATTATAAATAATAATAACATGCTGAATAGGTGTCTAGTCCTTCTTACATAATGTGAGCTCTAGCTGAAGTTCATTCAGTTCCCTAAATGCATACCATAACTTCTAGCTGTGTTTTCTTTCAAATTAATAGAAGCAAATAAAAGAATCTCAAATACATTCTGTAAAATCTGGCCAATGGTACAAAGCAATGGACATACATTGTATGGCTGTGGATATGCATTCCACCTGGTACTTCTGGATTTCAGAATAGACAATTATTGTCATGTGGCCAAGAGCTGAAGGTTGCAGCAAAAGGAGAGTCCTTATCATTTTAAATAGAGTTTTGCCCAAGACTCAGACGTAAATTTGTGGATTTGTTCCCAGCAACTGTCAGAAACTTGAGCTACAGACAAAATTGCTGCAGCTCTCCAGGTGGTGGCACCACAACCCTGCTTTTCTCTGAGGTGAAATAGTGCCCTGAGAAGGCTAGGGGAAGCAAACATTTTGTTTCATAATATTTGTTCTGTATTTAAATAAGCAGTTAAACTTCATTTCAAGAGTCACACCTAAGTCACTAGTAAAAGACAAAAAACCCCCTTCTAATCATTGTTGACTGTGGTGCTTAATTTCTTTTCTTCAAGCTTTTTAAAATATTCTCTCACTCTGTGCATAAGACTGTTTAATATTTCATGCACTATTTACTCATTTTAAAAAATGAAGTGATGAAGAACAGAGGCAAAGGTCTCCTACTTGCAGGCAACAGTGGATAAATATATTTGTTTATAGCATGGGACTGCTGTTCCACTAGAAGGAACACTTGACATTTTGATGAGTGTCTCCAGGGAAAATAGGTACTAACTTCAGAACATAATTTTAATTACACTAAGGAGATTAAATTATTCAAAAGCATCCCACTGGTAAGGTGCAGCATTTCCTGACACAGTTTAGTGGAAAATGCCACATTAATCAGTTCAGTATTTCATGCAAATGGCTTAATGATGGGAAGAAATACAAAACACTGTAGTATGGCAAAAAAAAAAAAAAAAAAAAAAAAAAAAAAAAAAAAAAAAAAAAAAGAAGTGGCAGAATGTTCACATAAAGGGAGTAGGATTCTGTTTCAACTTCCTCTTCTGAAATTTTTACAGAGGGGAATAACAGTGGGGAGAAGGCCATACTGATTTTATTCTTGTTGGTGTGCTGGTGGTACCCACAGTGGCTCTGGTACTGTGCTCAGATGAGCAAAAACAAGAAGTACCTGAGAAGCTCAGCACCCCACAGGATTTGCCCGTGGCTTTTGACTAGAAGCAGCATAAATAAAATCCACTGTTCACATGTTGGCATTTATGTTGGTGGGATTAGAACTGTTTAATGGAGAAGACAGATCCAAGCATGTCCAGACCCACTTTGGTTTGTCTGCCCTTACTGTTAAAGCACAAGACACATGGATTCAGGTGGAGTATTGTTTCCTTTCTTCAGAAAGATAAAAGCCAGACATTTGGGTACAACATTTTTAAAATTAACAAAGAAATGAAATTAAGTATGAGTTATGGTTGTGTTCACTGCACTTCTACAAATCACATACAGATTTGGCCATTTTTCTCTTCTGTGTGCCCTCCGTAGGCATTTTTGATATCTCTGTTAATGACGCATATTACCCATGTGTTTTGCACATTCCTGTGCCTTAACATTTTATTTTCTTGTCCTTTCTCCACATGCTCCTTTTTCCCCATCTTTATCGCCAGATCATCAAAAAAGAGTTTGCACAGCTGGTTCAATGCCACCAACATGAAATGAAATAAAGTTGTCAGTCAAGCTATTAACCTTATAAAATATCAGAGTGTAACTTCAATTTTTCTGAAGCAGTGGCACAGAAAGGTCTCTCCACACTGAATGTTCTTAGTAGCAATGTCCTTAGTGGTACAAGTGACCCATGTGTGGGTGAGCACATTCAGCTAAGAGAGGCGAGGAGTCACACTAAAACTTTTGGCCACATCGCTTTGTCTTCTCTTCTTCAAACAGAGGGGAGGGAGTGCAGTCATGGGGCTTTTTGAATGATGATATTGATAGAGATGACAAATACAGAAAAACAGAAGGGAGCTAGAGGTATTCTCTTGACTTACTGCCACTGAGATGCAACCAAATTGTGCTATCAGCAGTTTGCTAACATACACATTCTGGGACAATGCCAAGAAGTTCATAAAGTGGTAACTGGCAACATGGATTTGCCAAGAATAGATCACATCAGACCAGTCTAAGTTCCTTCAATGACAGTGTAAATAGCTTTGTGGTAAAGGGATAAAGCAGAGATGGAATATCTCCACTTTATTGTGTTTATTTGCACTGTCCCCATAGCATGCTCATAGACAGACTAATGCAATGCTGTGCAAGGGAAACTACCAAAACCCATGGTAGTTTCCCTTGCACAGCTTCACCTCCAGCTTGATCACACATATTGAAGGGCATTAGTACACATATTCAGTCTTGTGTTGCTTACCATTGAATGAAGACTTGGTTTAAAAATGAGAGAGGATGCCTGACATATTTTCATATAGGTCTAAACTGGGAAGGATTGAAAATATTTTAGACAACAGAGGTGGCATTTAAAAGGATCTCAATGAAAATGAGATCTAAATAAGTTTAAATGGACTGAAATAAATGGGCTGTGATTCAATGAGGATAAATTAAGATCTCTACACATTGACTGAAAAAATGAACTGCAGTGTTGTGAGGGGGCGGGGGAATGAAACAGGCAGCAGCAGCACAGATAAGAATCATCAGCTTTTAACAGGTCAAAAAACAAACACAGATTAAGTGTGTCAGGATGCTGTACAGCACTTGAAACAATCCTTCCTTCCTGCCAAAGCCTCAGTTGGACTTCCACTTCTACACGATTCACATAAAGATATGGATTGAGAGAAGTATTTCTCAGTCTGCAAAACCAAATGCAAAACCAAAAGCAGTACAGAGATTTTACATTACTAGGATTCACAGTCAGAAATGTGTTGTAGAATATTACTGCATGCTCTCAAATATTTGAAATCATTAAGGCTAACTTGAGAAGAAATGGAGGCAAAAGTGTTGGAGATTTTCAAGCTAGAATAGTGGAGGTAAGTGTGTGTGGTTGCTTAGGTAATGATTACAAAAAAAAAAACCTGTGAAAAATATTGTCTTTGGGGAATGCTACACATATGTAAATAGGGGCGTGGTGGTGACAATCAGAGCTGGAAGCTGAGCTAATAGAAAAAAAGACCCCTGCACTTGTGAACATGCAATATTATTCAGCAGCATCCATCAGGATGTACTAGAATCCCAGCGTACACAAGTCTGTTACTGCCACCCTTCAGTGTCTCAGTAGGGAACAATCCCACTTTCATGGTTAGTGAGAAAGATAATTCCCATATCCAACTTTCCCTAGCTTTTAAGATGCTATGAAAAAAAAACAAACAAACAAAAAAAAAAAAAAACCCCAAAAAACCCCCCACAAACAAACAGAAAACCCCAGCCAAACAAAAACCAGCCCCAACCCAAACCTGTTTGTCTCTTTTGTAATCATTTGTAATTTACAAATTCTGTAATACTCAGTAAGTTTTTCACTTGTTAGTCTGAACTGATACATGCATCTTTAAATAGATATGAACAACTCTGGTTTAGTCCCCACTCCTTTCTCATAATTTCTGGCATTTCTAGTTCATTGTTGTAAAAGAGTGTAGGGCTCCTTTTTGAAGGGAGGAGACCATGCACACACACCACCAGTCAGAAGGTAATCGGTGCCCATAGGGTGTAGAAGCTGATGGGACATGTTACTCCTATCACACTATTAGACAATTGCTCTCATTCCAGAGTTAGTGCTGTGCTTAGTGCTGAGTCACCAGTGTGTCATCCAGAATGTCATTCCAGATGCCTCTTTGGAGGTGAAGACATGGTCACTTCTATCAAAAGCAGAATAGCTTTGGTGTCTCTGAGCCCTAACAGGGATTGAGTCAAACAACTGAGACGAGCCAAGAGGGTTTTGCACTGCATGCTCAGGGGTACGCAGCCACTGATAACTTTCCATCTGTTTTCTTCCTGTTTCTTCCTAATTTTGCTCTTGGGTTCTGCAGCTGGGAGTGTTGGAAGCTATTCCTTCCTTTGCCACTTGCTAACACCCAGTGCACACAACATACTTGGCTGTGATTTGCTGTCGAGATTTAGCCCTTTTATACATGTGGGTTATCTTATTTTCTAGAGGTTAATTTGTGACGATAATATTTAGTTTGGACTGGTTTCTGCTCTCTTTATAACTTTAATTCCTGTTGGCTTTAGAGTAGTAACTACTTCTTCCATGGCAGAGAATTATAAGAAAGATGTTGTGAAAGAGCATTTCAGAATTGGAGAAATCAGTGTTTTGCCTTTTTCTTCCTTTTCTCTTTCTTAATACTGCCCATCAAACCTTTTCTTCAAACATTCAGTGTCTAGAAAAGAAGCCCTCACTTTTATCCTTAAAAAAATTATAAAAAGAACAAAAATCAATTTCCTGCCAGCTGTGAGCTGTTGCAGGTTTCTCTGGCATTGAGTGTTGTCTGGGTTGAGTGGTGCTGGCACTGCGTGTCCTCTGGAAGGTTCATCTGAAACTATGGCTCCAACCTCAACCAGAGTTGCTACTTCTTTGTGCAGCTTTACAGCCTGGAGACTCAGTGTACCTCAAGGATTATATCTCTTATCCTTCAGCTTATTTTCTGGGCACTTGAAAACATAAGTTTTCATTTCTTTTTTATTTGAGCCACTTCTAATGTGCTCAAATGGGTGTTGAGAATTATGAACCCTTCAGAGCACTAAAAATCTATTTCATGGTAACAGAATTTTTTCTTAAGCTTTTCAACTAAAACTCTGTATATAGTACAGGGGCAATAGGCAGCTACACAGTTGCCAGCAATGGTGCTTGGCTGCCACTACTTTGTCTTGGTTATAAAATTCAAAAACTCACATGAGGAAAAGTAGTCAATCTTTCTTTTGAAAGTGTTGACAGTCAGAGGTTTAGCCACTACAGCTACTTTGGAATGAGAATGTCTACCTCCTGTCATTTCAAATAATGACCTAAACTCTCCTGCCAGCTTTCTTTGGAAAACTCCCAGGATTTTTCCAAGCTGACATCTCTGTAGGAGAGAGCAGCCTTTCCTCTGTGTTCTTTTCATGAATCCCAGCTGAATAAAATCTATTAGGATACTGAAGACAGAATATTGACAGAACTGATGGGAAATGAAAGCAAAATAAGATCTGAGAGAGGATGTTTTAGACAGCTCAGTCTCTCACTTTAGTATAATCTTGTAACACAGCACTTGGTATAAAACTACTACAGAATCACACCATGAAACCTGAGGATTTCACCTGTCCTCTGAAAGTAGACATCACCAGAACAAGATAAATGTGAAGGTATTTTTTTTTTAATGCTGGATCTGATTTATAATTATAGTTTTTGTTGATTCAGCTGCCATTAAGGATTGCAGGGAAGACAGCAAACAAGGAGAGGAAATGGTGGGGGGCGAAAGAAAAAGCAAGTGACAGAGAAACATATGAAGTAGGAAAAATATCATGATTCTGTAGATTCCAACAATATCCTGTTGGTCCTCTTCCAGTCTTCTCAGCCACTGCAGTCTTGTGGAGATGGTGGTTGTAGATGGCATCCATCAAGCGGTGAGGGAAAAAGTCTGCAAGACACCATGTCCATGAGGTTTATGCCCCTGGCACCTCCCCTGCATGAGGCAACACTGGATCACTGGGCACTTCCTGCATCTTTTATATCTTCCTAGATGCTGCTGCCGTCTCTGAAGTTAGTGTACTTGAATCAATCATGGCCCATCAGCCACGGCGAATCCTTCATCCTATCAGGGAATGTCCCAGTACTTGAGAGGGCAGTTTTCACAGCTGGGTCATCATGTGATAGAGGACATCGGTCTGATAGGAAGGATTTATCTCACCTGGAGGGATTTGCCTCTTATCAGCCTTTTCCCTTATCTGGAAACCTAGTTTGTCAGGCCCTTCTGCACCTGGGAGGCTCTCCATGCATCGCCAGAAAAGCACCCAGCCTGTTGTTTGAACCATTAGCACCAGCAGTCCGGTCTCGCAGTATCTGAGGTCCCTTCCAGGCTATCCAACACTAGGCAAACAGTATATCCAGTCTCTCTGGCCATGGGACTTCAGATCACTTAGTCTGAGCTTGCCAGTGAACTGGAAAAAATGCAACAGCACGCAAACTCTCATGAATGAACAAACCCAGCAACCTCACCTGCCAATAATGTGCCTTTTCTGCAGTGCTGCAGGACAGCACATACTGTCTTCAGGCCAGAAAATTCCCTATGGTTTGTTCATTGTGCAGTCACTGAGGGCAGGAGGTGATATTGGAAGGCAAGTAACAATAAAAATCTCCCTCATGTGAAGGAGAAAACCTTCAAGGGCATCTGGCAGGAGGTACCACTGAAGAGAACACCAAGGTTCATAAGCAGCTATTGCAGACAGGCTTTTATTTTAAAAGATAATAGAGAGAAACAGCACAAGAAAGCTGATCCAGGCAGAGTGGCCTGTGTGATTTTTTTCTTTTTTAATACTCCATTTTAATGTTTATGAAGCTAATGCTTAAACAAGCACTACTGGTGTTGTCAGTAATACTGTAACATTTGCTTTGAGTTGCTTTGTTGCTCAGGGAACATGTCAGATTTTCAGTACATTTAGCCTCACCATTTCCTTTGCAAATCACTGCTGCAGAATGGTGCAACCACACCAATTTTACTAGAAATGAAATGCTGAGAAAATGAAAATTCTCCAGTGCTGTTTCCAGGTATTCTGCAGTGCAATATTTTCATTAATTTGGTTCAGCAAAAATCCAAGCTATAAAAACACGGTATTCCTGTAGGATTAAATAACAAAGATCAGCAGTGAGATAAAAAAAAATTACAGTATTTGTAGTTTTGTGGATTCTAATGCAACTATTCTGTTGTGTCAACAGGATATTTTTCGGAATATAACAATTATCAAGAATATCAGAATATAACAATATCACACAATATTGCCAGGGAGGATTCCAGGAGATAAATGTAATAACAAAAAACACTGAAGCCTTCAGTAACTTCACAAGCTGGTGTTTGAACTAAAATTAAATGCCTTGTGACATTTAATGACCAAGGCTATATGAAATGCCTTTGGTCAAGATATTTCTTGCTATAAATATTTTATGTTGGATAGTAATAACCAGCTTTATTTTTGAGGCATTTGCAGCGACCTCTGGGGCAGACAGTGGAAGAAAGCTGATAGCACTGATTGAAATGCTGTTGCTGAATTCCAGATGAAGGACACAGACGTCTCATGCAGTGTCTCTGGCTAATCCAACAACTGGAAATAATGCTATGTGAATCTACCATATTTTACCTAATGAGAATTTAATTTCGTGTGTTTATTTTTCAAATGTTAAAGAACTCAAGGGAGAAGAAAATCAGAGAGGAAGCTTATTTTCTTCCTCATGGTGAGAACTGGAAGTCATTCTAATAAACTTTACCAGGGGCCTCACAGCAGAGTAATAGTCATGGACAGAAGTATTCCTAAGTCACAGTGGTTCTGAAATGAGATTGAGTCATCTGGAGACAGACACTTGACTTTTTTCTTGTCTTACTGAAATGGAGGTTTCACTGTTGTTCAAAATTTGATTTGGAAGGCACTTGGAAACAAAGGTGGTGAGTGACAATATAAATCCTTCAGGTAGCTAAACGTGTAGTGAAGCAAACAGCAGAGCTAAGGTACAGTGTTTTGCAAATTCATTTGAGTTTTTCCAATGTCTTCTCTGGAATAAGAATTTTGCCCTTCCATACAGCATGGTAGTAGAAAAATCAGTGCTTATTTGTGAGTATGATTTTGTGTGATTTTGATGCTGCATGAAAGCTTGCACAACATTGGGCTTATTTTAAAATGCTCATGTTTGGAAATGAAGTGTAAGTTACTGTATGAGAGTCACTGTAACAACTTGTCATTGTCTCTAGTCTGTAAAACTGAAAGCTTGAATTCAGATAAATATACACAATGAAATATGGCCAGCATGCATATTTAAGCCAATTAGATACTGTCTCCCTGATCATTATTCTGTTAATTGGCCTATAGTAATGGCTTTTATGTAACAGAGAAAGCAATTTTGAAGTAATAAATTTGTTATAAGTCACCTGAATGCTCAGGTGTAGGTTCAATCCATAGATGTCCTTTCAAGGCTGTGGATCATGACTTTCCATAGAAATACTATAAACATTCAAGAAATAAATTTGGAACAACACGTTAATAAATTATTTTCTTGTTTTATAAAATATTTATGTGATAATATTTGTTATTATAAAGAACAATAATGTCTGTTGGCAAAAATTAGGTTACTAAATATTTGTCTTTTCTGACTTTTTTCCTGTTTTTCCAATCTTATTCCACTGTAAGGCACTTTCTACTGCCCTATAACTCTTCTTCAGCTGGATTTTTATCTCAAATACACTATTATCATTTTGCAATATCTTTGTTGACTGAACAGAAGGAGAAAATACAGGAAAGTAGTAATTAAAAGTAAAACAAACTCTTCTATGTCCTACTTTTTCCTGCTAAATTCTTTCTAGGTCACCACCTCTTTCCATAAAACATCACACAAGTGCTCCCATCCATAGAGCAGAAAATTAGTGGAAAACAGTTTCCAAGACATATATTTTCTCCCTTATGCCACTGCATTGACGTCAGCAATAAATATGCCTGGAAATGCAGCTTCTTTTCTCTGTAAATGAACAGGTGTTTTACTGTTGAATTCAGCAACATCCATTGCCTAGCTCTGCTTTTTCCTGTGTCTCCTATTCCAAATTATTACTCTGAGCACTGGACTACTAAGAAAGCAGAACCATGTGTTCCCCATCACTGGGGAACCTCCTGCTTTAATAGGGCTCTTTCTGGAAGGTCAAGATCAAGCCTCCCAGTGTCAGAGCATTTTAGAAGCACTTCTTGGTCTGAGCTTAGTGTTAGTCCCTTTCATGGCAAGGCTGGATCTCTTCATCATCAGCTTTAACTCCTCAGACACTGATTCTGTAGCCACAGATAAACACACCATCTTGCATATTGGGTGTTCTTTGCACCAGTGGTCTGTTCACAAGTTGTTGAATAACATGTGACACATCTGACTCACTTGACAGTTCCTTTTACAGCCATGCAAATTTTGGGGAATGTAAGGAAGAGCACTAGCTGAAGACAAACACAGTAAGGAGAAAAAGGGCACTGTAAGGCAACAGAAAAAGCTTAAGCAAATGAAACATTAATTTGTAACTCTGCAGTTCAGTAGAAGACCTTCCAAATGGCCAATGTATTGACATCTTCAGGCTGACACTCTTTAATATATAAATATGGTACTCAAAAATGTTCCATGATGTTGAAAATATACTACAGAAGCTGAAAGAATAAGGACACTTTCTGCCAAAGAGTGAATTTAAATAATGTAGACTACAATATTCCTTATAGAAGTTGTCAAATTATGTACAGTTAATTAAATTATGCCAATGAGTGAGGGTCACACAAAGTTTCAAAATATGACCAAGCTACCAGTGAAACACATCAGTTCTCAAATGACTCTAACAGAAAGCAGTGACAAAAATGGTAGACACTGCTACATGACCATGTTGGACAATGGAGGATCCCTCAGGACATGAGGGCTCTGGCCCTGGCAGATCCAGTCTACAATCCTGCCAGCAGGAACAAGAACATGAAGAATACAGGTAGTGGTACAACAAATGCATATATAAAGGCCTTTTGAAAGTATGAGTGCAGCACCTGCATGCAGCACTATGTGCTTAAAAATGGACAAGCATGAAGTGTACAATGTCAGTAGAAAGCAAGCTTCACAAAGTGCTTGTTCAGTGCTCCACAGTCTGCCTGCCACTGGCTGACACTTCACTGAAAGAGTGCACCCTGCCTAGCACTGTGAAGATTCTAACCTTATATTCAGCTCCAGCCCTCATTCTTTCCTTCCTGCCTCTGTCTAAGGGCTGCATCAACCACTTCACAGAGAAACACCTCACCCTCTACCTTTACCTCTCTACTCTTTCTGGTGTTGCTGAGTACGCTCCACACCTGAAGCTCTTGCTGACCATCCTTGCTGTGCTGCTGTCTTCTCTTGTGTCTATTCAGCCTCCCTAACACCAGTTCAAAATTTCTTTTAGGCAATTCCCCCCCTTTTCTCCTTTGAAGAACAGTTCTTGGTGCCTGTGTACTCTACGACCTTTCCTTTGATGATATCCTCTGCCTAATATGCTTGAACTACTATATTTAACCTGAAAAGAGGAAACAACTATTTTAAACTATTCTGTCACCCATAAGTAATCTCCTTTGATCAAATAAAACATTTCTCTCTTCTTTTCTTCAGATATCTGATGATTAGCTTAAAATTAACTTGGCTAAAAGTGAGCTCCTTTCAATCCTTCGCCAACTTCCTTGCTTTTCTTAGCACCAATCACATCAGTATTATTGTTTTCTGTTATGGTTCACAGCTGAACTACTATAACACTTCTTTCTCACTTTCTCTGCATACCTACCTTCAGCCATGTTTATTCTCCCAGCATTTTCTAGACTCTAGTCCTGCCTATCTGATCTTCTTATTCAACAGTTTCAGTCAGATCATTGCCTGCATGCATCCTGGATATACTACCCTTCTTATGGCCTTTCCCAAACTTGTGGCATAATACTTCAGCTCTCAAAGAACAGATGATCTCATTTCCCTTAGCTGCAGTGCATCTTTTTGTTATCCACCATCCTATGAAAGTTTTTTTTCAAGTTCCTTTTTTTACATCTGCCTTATATTCATTGTGTTAGTGATGATTTATTTGAAAATCCAGTTTCCCAGTAATACACAAATACCATTACTTTCTTGCCCCCTACTGTTCCTTGCATGCAAACTGTTGCCATAAATTAAAGAGGAAAGCATAGCAGATACAAGAATTAAGATCTAGTTCAGTCAAATAAAATACAGAAAAAAACAAAATAACAAAGACACCTGCAATGGCTGCATGAAGTTATAAGATTTATTTATTTTATTTACCTAGGGATATAAGGTTTATTTACTTTAGAGGTTTCATATTATTCAGAGTGATGAGTTTTCAGCCAAGGTTTTATTACTTCCTTTTAAAGGCCGTGTATTCTACTACTCTCTGATGTGCCCTCACATGTTTAACTTGCAAACATTTCACAATTCACAACTATGTGACCATCTATTCATAAAGTTAATCTTATTGAAAGTGGGTTTTGAGTTAAAACAGGGTGACACAATTTGTGTTTGACTGTTAGAACTGTGATAATAAAGTGATAGGGGCTGAGGATGAAATGCTGCTGCTTTAGTTGGGTTTTGGGTTGTATCCCTTCCGTTCCTGTACAATTAAAAGAATGTCAGGAATATTAGGAGTGTTTTCTGAATAAACACATTCACATAAATAAGGATTCTTATTCTCATGAATACAGTCACTTCTAGTGTCTAATAAACTGAAGCAACAAGCAGTTAAAAAAAAAAAAAAAAAAAAAGGGAAAGAAAATCCCTTCTTTGAAGGGCTTATGCCCTTAAGGTAAGAAAAGATATGGCAGTTCAGAAAACAAAAAGAGGCTCAGGAGATAAGGGAGAGCCAAAGGTCTTCAGTAGTCACACAGCCACTTTTTGAAAAGGCTGATGATTATACCAGATAAAGGACTTTTATGGTGCTGTTAGCAGGGGAAGAAAAAAAAAAAAAGAGGAACATGCTAAACATAGCTATTTTAGTTTATCACATACACTTATCAGAATAAGGAAGCTGTGTTTAAAGGTCATCATGCTATATGAATCGTAGGGGAAGACTTGAAGGAATATCACCATGGATTTGGGTAAAACTGCTCTTTGAAATGTTATCGCAGACCCTTTGTCTTCACATGCTTTTTATCACACTCACATATCCTCCTTCCTCTGAGATTGTCATATTTACCGATTTCTCACAAGCAGAGGCTGTATCCTTCTTCACGTCTACACAGTCCTTAATAAAAAGGAAGCCTGAGTAAGGTGCATGGTTACTAGGAAAACTATCATCACACCTGTTCTGCATTTCTGTGCCCTTTGCTTTGCTTGCAAAGTTTAAGAAGAAATAAAAATATCAACAGTCAGATCATTGAGATCTTTAAACCCCTGTCTATACATCGCTTGTGCATGATGAATGGGGCAGAAGCTGACAGAACAGCTGATGAACAGGACCAAGGTTCTTTAGTAACTCAGACAGGTTTAATACTTGTATCTTGTCCATGAATCTAAATCTTCATATTGCACCCTGTTGTGGTTTAGGAATGGTACTACCCAGTTTAGTGCTCCCACTGAGACTCTCCAAACCATGTGCCATTTGCTTGCCCCTTTCTCCTCTCCTTCTCCCCCTCCCCTCTCTGTGGAGAGCTGGAGATGAGACTTGGAGGCACAAAAAGCAAAGATCGTGGGTTGGGATAATATCAGTTTACTGGAAAGGGCACTGGACACTGGACACCACACACCATGCACCAGACAGTGCACACCTGCGCTGCACATTCCACGTGCTGCTCCCAGCACACCTGTGCCATGCTCCCACTGTCTGCCCTCCCTGCAGCACTTGTCCCAAAGGATAACACTGCATGACTACCTTCAATCAGGCACTTCATGATGTTAAACCTCTTGACTTCACAAATCTAAATCATATTCCCTTTGTCTATGATTTCCTTTTTATGTAAGAGGCTGGAAACAAATTCTGTGGAGTACACCAGGGCCACTGACACCTTCACTGTGTCTTGGACAACAAGCTTTCAGCAGAGAACTCCTGGCACTCTAGAGAGCAAACAGATTTTGTTTCAAGCTGATGACTGCTACCTTAAGGGGATGACTGGCTGCTGGGAACATGTCCACGAGCTGATCATGGTAGCCCAGTCTCATTTCCTTCTATTTTACTGTGCTTCTGCTTCTATTTCATCTCAGCAGGCTGTCAAGATTTTCCTGAGTCAAATGAGACAGAAGAGGAAAATTGTGACTTCTGCCAGTCTGTATTGTGTAAAAAACTAAACAGATTTCCTGGGGTGAAGTAGATGGTCTTTGTAACCTGGGGCTTTCTCCCAGTCAATAATGTGATGCTTGTAATGGTGTAAGTGGTTCAGAAACAGAAAATTATTGAAGTTAATGAATAAATGAATTAGATAGTCAGGGAGCCAGAACATGAGAGTTAATCTAGACAATCACAACACTAGATCAAACAACCCATGGTTTGGCAAATTAACATCATCCCAATGAAGAATGCAAGAAGAACACTCGGATACCGGACAGTCAGCTCCATTCCTCTGTCATTTCCTAGATGATGCACTGCCACTGTATTGAGGATAAAAATCTGAACAGAACAGGATCCTTCACTAGGTATTTGCAAGCCATTTAAGAGGAAGCAACTGGTATCTCTTTCCCAGTATGAAACATACACTACTTCATCAAGTCAACATGTGGCAGGGGAGTATGGCTACATACCTCAACAAATAATTATTTAAGACAGAAAATGTAAAAATATTTTAAATAGTTAGAAAATTATAATGTGATTGAGTGCTACTAGTGAACAATTATTACATCACTATGAGAGTACATAATTGTCTTCTTTCACGTTACTAATGTGGAGGAAAGAACACATCGTCTGTAGAGAGAAAGGGAGAATCTGTATTTCAATGGATAAGAGATTTTAAATGTTTGAAGGGAGTAACCCCATTCCAGACCTGTGTTCTGTAGATGAGTACTACTATTAAGTAAAAGGGAAAAACTTAGAGCTAACTATACTCACACAGAAGTTATGCAGCAGAGGCTGGGATGAACATAAATCTATAGAACTTATCAGATGGACTGAGTGGCTTACTGAAAGGGTCTCTCTTCTCCTTCAACTGCCTCACTGTTTTTGAAATGTCTTTTTATGTATTGTGCCACTTGTGTACTTACAGAAATGCACTCCTCCTTGCAGCTTGCCCTTATCAAGTGTGCTTGTTTTGTGGAAGTCTCTTTAATGGAAGACAGACGTAATTTCAGTCCTCTAAGATCATGCTGCTCCTCTCAAAGATCAGTACATATGCTCAAGGTAGGCCAGTTTTCTTCATCTAGTTACATTATTGCCTTTCAAGAAAGATTTGTAATGGGCAACACATTCCTACAGAATTGACATATATTATTAAAAAAATAATAGTCTGAAAGAAATTTAATTTTGTAGATAATTTATGAAGTATAATGTATCTCTGCTTAGAGATAGGTTGGAAAAAACTTTTTTCTTGCTCACATTTATAACAAGTGGCTTGTAGTAAACACATTACTACTAATGAATCACCAACTAACAGCTTCACAGAATATACCTGGCTTTTCTGAAAGCTACAAAAACAGAGACTGATGGGCAAACTGAGACTAAAGCCCTCAGCAAGAACAAAAGTCTACTGTGTCTAAAGCAAAATTTGAGTGGCTGGAGAACACTACTCAGGAGCCAGCAGTACCAGCACTGGTCACGTTCTTG
This sequence comes from Onychostruthus taczanowskii, assembly GCF_017590055.1. Lineage (NCBI taxonomy): Eukaryota > Metazoa > Chordata > Aves > Passeriformes > Passeridae > Onychostruthus > Onychostruthus taczanowskii. The sequence goes on along the minus strand of NW_024502125.1, from coordinate 2,026,396 downwards.
GGGAAGTGGCCTCTTGAGTCATGGCCTTTGCCAACAATATGAAGGCTTGTTTGTTTGTTTAGTTTTGGGTTGTTGGTTTGTTCAATTTTACTTTACTTTGGTTGGTTGGTTTTTCGTTTGTTTTTTAATTATATCTTTCCTCCATTTCTTTATTAATTTCCATATGTCCTTATGGCCACCCTCAAGCACTCAAGTGGGAAATAGAAATTCCAGTTCAATATTAAGTTAGATATGTAATTTAATAACAAAGATATAAGTAATTGCTGGTATTTAATAATGATTTATGAAGGCTTTTATATCTCACACTTAAGAAAGTCCTAATGAATTCATATCTAGAATCTCTTGTAATGTGTCACAATCTGCTGTGCTAGGATGTGGTCAGGGAAGCAGTCTTTCAGCATTTCAAATTTTAATTGGTCTGCAAGGCTAGATATAATCCCTCTCAGCAATTCCAGTAAAGATATAAATTAAAATGTATAGATAGAGAAGATTTCTCTGGATTTAAATTCTAGATCATGCCAAAGGGAATTTATTAATTTTGTCCTAGTTTATATTTCTAAGCAATGTACTCCTGAAGCCCAAAAATGAGTACATTTGATCTATCCAGAGTGAAGGTCAAAAATAAGAGATAATTTCTAAGTTCTTTATATATATAAATTTATATATATATAAATAAATAAAATAATATAGTATATACATATACTAGTTTAACACCAGCTTTGAAAAACAGTTATTTTCTTAAGGACATGGGTATTTCAGAAACAAGCAGGTTTGTACAAGTTTCTGGATTGTCACATAATGGAATTTCCTGGGGTAGCAGGAATCAGGATTATGCCTGATTTATTGAATGTTTTTCTTGGTCAGCTGTAGGCAAGTCTAGAATTACAACTATCTAAAATCTGTGGAAGGCAAATTAAGAAGTCATAAACTGTCCAGGACAGACACAAAAAGATGTCTCTCACCCTGAGCTGAGCTTACACGCAAGCACAGAAGTATCAACTAGGAGCAGGAGGATTTACCAAACTGGAAGTGTTGCTGGGGCTGGTTGCAATCCTCTGAGAAGAGCATTAGCCATCCGGATACTTCTGTAGGTCCAGCAAATGCATAAAGAAATGCTGTAAAGAACGAACTTCAGGAGCTTGAGCTATTTACCTTATTAAAATCAATAATGAAAATTAATTGGTATATAGGTACCTACAGGGGAGAAAATATAAAACATTATAGGTCCCTTATGTTTTCCAGTTAAAAGGTACAGTTACCTTCAGAAACCAACTGAATTCAAATTACTTTCAGATTTTAATAGTAACCAACAGAGTGCGATGGCTGAAAATTTTTGCTTCTCTACATTTTATAGAATCACAGAATATTCTGGGTTGGAAGAGACCCTTGAGGATCACCAAAGTTCGACTGCTGACCCTGCACAGGACAGCCCCATAAATTACACCATTTGACTGAGAGTGTTCTCCAGATGCTTCTTGAACTGTGTCAGGCTTGGTACTGTGACCACCTCACTGATCCCATCTTCCCAACCACCCTCTGGGTGAAAGAGCTTTTCCTGATATCCAGCCTAAACCTGCCCTGACACAATTTCAGCCCATCTCCTCAGTCCTGTCACTGGACACCAGAGAGAAGAGATCAGTGCCTGCCCCTCCTCTTCCCCTCATGAGGAAGCTGTAACAGCAATGGGGTCTCCCCTCAGTCCCCTCTTCTCCAGGCTGAGCAAACTGAGAGGTTCAGAGGAGGGATTTGACCGAGGGCCGCCCACATACCTCTGGAGTTTGGGGAAAGGCGATCCAGAGGCCTTGGGGAGGGTGAGTGGACCAGGCCTAGGTGCTGAGGAGAGAGTCGTGAGTCTGCTGAATCTGAGCTGGCTCCCTCCAGCCCTGAAAAAGTTCCATCACTAGTCTATGACCTGAAATTTGAAAGCTGCACAAGGGATAAAATGTTTCTTATTTGAACAACTCTGTATGAAGATGTTTTCTATTCAGCAAAATAATTCAATATTCTGGGATGAATTTTCTCAAACTGGGCTCATCTTGCTGCATAGTTGGTCACAAATCTTAGTTTATTCCAATAAAAATTGGTATGTATTTTTACTCAAAGTGATGCCTTGAGAAGGCTGACCTGGAACAGAGGCTAGACGGAGTTAAAGAATAAAGTAGGTTTCTATTAGAAGGCCTCAATGGATACACATTGGGCGGTACAAGAGACCATCCAGGGTTACACATGAGATGTACCCAAAATGGTCACAAAATGCATGATTAGTCATGATGTTTCTCACTTTTACAAGTTCTGGTCCATTTGCATATTGGAGTTTATTGTCCAATTATAGCTTTAGGTTGTGAAGTCCCATCCTTCTTGTTTTTCTCTCTTCAGTTTATGCAGTTGTTTATTCTCTTGGCCTGAGATCTGGATCAGCTGTCCTTGGGATCCCAGCTAGAGAAGGAATTGTTTTGCCTACCTACTCTGTGAAGAGAGCTTACCAACACTTCATATGAAGCTCAGAGCTACACACTAAAGCAGCACAGAATCTGAAAAATACAAAAGCTAAAAGTTAAGGCATCAAAAGAAAATTGAAGCTGAATATTGTAGACAGTGTTATCTACTATTTTCTGTCATAATTACTATTGGTATTGTTATAGTTGTTATAACTATGATTTTTTTTTTTTTAATCCTTTGTTAAATGCTCACAACATGCTCCACACTGTAGAAGATGTAGCAGATAACACCTGCCCCTGTGTGCATATAATTTCAGCCTCTGATCTGGCAATTTAAAATGCATGGCTGGAATCCACATTAAAGTTAATAGTGCTCCACTTGAGCACAGTAGTCTGCCTGAGCATTATAAACTGCAGGATTGGGACTGTGAGGATTTTCGTGTGGATAGAAGATTCCCCTTAGTCTCTTAATCAAAGCTGATGGCTGATAGAGACAGCAGTTTTCATACCTTGGAAGAATACTAGAGCTGCCCTGAAACCAGGTGTGCGGCTTTATGGATTTGTAGTTGTTTTATGTATTTGGAAAGAAAATCTTTCTCTGACCCTCCCAAATTTCACACCAAGCAGAAGCTCCTTCAACCCAGCAGCCTGCCATTGCAATGACTGTCACTGTCAGCTTTGCCACGGACAGGGGCTCTGGAAGTCACCTGTGGCTCTGGGGCAAAGCTGGGAGCTGCTGCTGGGGGAGAGTGGACACATGCAGCAACCATCTGTGGAGATAGGCAGGCCAGCAGCACCTGCTGCAGGGCTTGAGCCTGGCTGCTGTATGGGGACACCTACACTGCTCACAGGAGCTGTTAGGAACCCCAAATCTGTTTCTGGGGCCAGCAGAAGGATCAAGCTGGGACTTTCTGAAGGAAGCTATCTGGTTCAGTTAACTGGCATTTTTGGTGGAAATTGTGTTCATCAGTACATCTGATTCATCCTTGGATCTTCAGTCATTTTAATTACAAGTCTGTCTGAGTCCGAATTTAGTTGTGTGCTTAAAATTGAAAAATACTTGAATGAAAAAGAAGAGCATAGCCAGTGGAAATTAATTCCCTGTTGCAATTTTTTTTCAGTATTAAAGAAGAAACTGATGCAGCTGATGATGAGGAAGAATGTGGGAGTGATTTGCACACAAGGCAAGGTCACTGCTCCCATACAGCACTGTGAATCTGAACTGTGTACAGCATCTACCTCCAAACATGTACTGCTATATTTAGAGGAGTCTAGCAAATACTACTGAGTATAAGATGTTGAACAGAAACAGTAATTTTCATCAGTGTATTATCTTCCCCCTCTTTACACCGATTCTTCAGGAGCAAACAGCCAGCTAAACTCTAGCTGAGATTAGCAAAAATAGCAGCAACCCAACTGGAAGTAATTTCACTGTTGACTGCATTGCCATGTATACATCAGATTTCATTCCAGATTCAGAAGGGAGCAAAAGTATCATGGCTATGCTATCTTTGACCTCTGCCAGCTGCAGCTAGTCAGCATACAGAAATTTTTTTTTCCCTCTCTGAAATAGTGAGTGGCTATTTTAACTTTCTTTCAAGTTGCATATGAATTTTCAGAAGCTTAGTGGAAGTGAGATAATTAATAGGGCAATCTTACCTCCAATGCAAGGCTGCCTCCTTTCTCTTTGCTTCAATTTCCATCTTGGACCAGAAAATATCCTCCAAAGTTGTTGAGCCACTTCAGTTAGACTTAAAGATCATGAAAGTTACAGCTGGAGAAGAGTACGCTGACCTCTTAAATGTTAGGTGAGTACAGCACAGGGTCAGGTGCTGCCCTCAATTACACCAGTACAGATCTGGAGAAATTTTGTTTTCTTCAATGACGTTAATCCTGTTAACTGAAAGTCAAGAACACCATCTTCCCACTTCCATTTGTACCACTTCCTCAACCCCACTTCAGTTCAGAAATTATTTCTATCAAGAAGGATTTGGGGATATTCTGTACAGCAGAAAGTTTATGAATGTCAATGATATAATTGCCTGCATGATGTGAGATGCTAGTCAGGTAGTCTCTTTAGAAAAAGCTTGTTTATCCTCTGTGGGCACCACAAGCATGATCAGTCTGAGGCACCTTGAACTTATGGGGTGCAGAGATTTCAGGGAAACAGAGCACCAGGTATTAATTTGTTCCTGAAAATCTCAACTGTCCTGATTCAACATAGTTCTTGATGTCCCATGCTAAGCTCATGCTCTGATCAAGGAAATATCTTCATCAGAATTTTGATAAAGGATGTGCTTTAACTCTTGCTTATCTTTACCTTTTCCATCTTGATGTCCTTCCTGTTCTGCATTTTTCCCTTCTGGTCTCAGCCTCTTCTCCCTGTATCATTCTTCTCCCTGTTCTCCTGATTTACTTAGACCCTTTCTTCATTTCATTCTCTCTCATTTCTCTGCACACTAAAGAAAACCCATATCTTATACTTGTTTTCAGGTTTTGGAGAGGAGAAATTTAGTTTAGATTGTTGTGTAATTCACCTCTTTTGAAAAAATAGCTTGGAAAAATTACTTTAATTAGTGTAATTTTTTTCTGGACTCATCTAGCACAAAATTTGAGTAATTGGATTATGTTTGTCAACTAAAAAGCCATAAAACTGGATGTTTCTTTAACAATTTCTGTTTGTATTTGAATAATTACCATTATCTTCACACCTACCTCAGTTCTGCTGTAGAGTGTTTTTTGAATAAAATTTCTGTGGAAACTTTGTTTGAGTATGCAAAGCTGCAGGACTCTGTCTGAATGCTTGATACCTGTGCAAGACCACCAGTGGTATTCTTATAAGGTGAATTCCTTCTTCATGGCAGCTACCTCCCTTGCAGCCACAACCTGTAACAAAAATTCTGGTATGTTTTAATAGCCCTACTTATCTCTAGTTTTACTGATCTAAACAAGGGACATTCAGTTTTATGCCAAAAACTCTCCTGAAGCCTGGTCCATGGCAAGCTGAACATGAGCCAGCAGTGCCCTGGCAGTCAGGAGAGCCACCCGTGTCCTGTGGGGCGTCAGGGACAGCATGGCCAGCCGGGCAAGGGAGGGGATTGTCCTGCTCTGCTCTGCACTGGGGCGGCCTCACCTCCAGTGCTGGGGGCACTTTTGGTCACAGCAATGTAAGAAGGATAAAAAAACCTGTTAAAAAGTGTCCAAAGGAGGGCATGAAGATGGTGAAGAGTCTTGAGGTGAAGCCTTACAAGGAATCTGTTCAGCCTGGGGAAGAGGAGATTGAGGGGAGCCCTCATTGCAGTGGACATTTTCCTTGCAAGTGAAAGCTCTCTTCTCTGCCATGACCAGCAAGAGAACCCAGGGAAGCAGCATGAAGCTGTGTCAGGGTAGGTGTGCCATGGCTGTTAGGAAAATGTTCTCTCCCAGAGAATGGCTGGGCACTGGAACAGGCTCCCCAGGGAAGTGGTCACAGCACCAGCCTGAGAGAGCTCAAGGAGTGTTTGAACAATGTTCTCAGGAAAATGGTGTGATTTCTGGGATTATGCTGCATTGTGCCAATGATCCTTGCAGATCCTTTTCAACTCGGAATATTCTATGATAAAACCTCCCTTTCAGTTTCTGACATTTTCCTTGGTGATGGAGATACTGAAGTGGGGGTGCCTGTGCAGGAGAGCCTCACTGGAGGAATAGCTGGACATTATTTGGTTCCTCTGACATTTCTGAAATGGCTGAAAACAACTCACACAAGGAGCAACAGTTATCACAGTATAAAAACTGCAGAATTACACTCAGAAATCTGACCCATTCTAGAATTTAAGGAGCACAGTATTGTGTTTTTCTCCAAATAAACAGATTTGTATTCTGGCAAGGACTTTGCAAAAATGAATACAGCTGACAGTTGGGTAGTATTTTCCTTCTGCATCAGGATTCCAGGCACATCCTTGAGAGTGACAGGGCTTTTCACAGTGTCTGTGTGGTAGACACAGCTGAAATCTGCATAACACATCAGGAGAAACAACAAATTTTTGGTTTAAAGATCGCGTTGGTTTTTAAAAACAAAGATATCCTAGCAGTATTTTAAGACTAGTGCTTCCTTAGCATTCCCATTTAATTCAGTAAGACAATTCCTAAAATTATGGACACTAATTAGATTTGTACAATATTTTAGTAATTAAAGGGAATATCTCTATCCATTTGAAAAGTATTCTGAACCTACTGAGAAATTCAGTATCTTAGAACAACTCCTCTAGGACTTCTCTCATGTCTCTTGCATAAAAGGCAACTGCTTTGTTGACTCTGTACATATTTATGTATAGTGTGTTGCATTTAAAATATGAAACAGTGTGATAGGGCTCCTTTTTTTAGTTCTTGTTTGCTTTGAGCTAACTGAACACACACTAGCTTGCTATTAGAAATCAGATGTTCATTTAGAGAAAGTAGTTCTTTAAGTAAGCAAAAGACTTTGAAATAAGTGAGGGACAAAGCTCTGGTCTCATCCACTATTTGTTTTAAGTATTCAATAATTCTGTTGTAATGAAGTCATTTGTGCACCAGTTTATTTTTCAGTTTATATGTCTGAAAGATATGATCTGATTTACCAACAGATGCCTTTTTGTTTTGCTTCCCTGTAAATTAAGGAGTCATTCCTGGACACAAAAAAAAAAACCCCAAAAACAACAAAACAACAAACAAACAAAAAAACCCACAAAAAAACCACAAACAAAAACCAACCAAAACAAAAAAAAAATCATATTAATTCTCAGGCAATTGCCACAACTCTGCTATGAAACTACAAGGCTAAACAGCCTTGGGAGAAATATTAAGATAACACTGTTTTACATAAAATACGAAATTGTTTTAAAATAATTGGTGGTATAAAATAAACAGTGGTATCTCCACTGATCTGCTTCTCCTTAGAAGACAGTCAAAACCCAGCAAAGCACCAGAATAAAATCACTGCAATACAGTGGCATGGTATGCATCCAGAAGATGGTGGTCTGGACAATGCAAGGTAAAAGGATTAACAAAGTGGATGCTTATTGAATACTCTGCTGTCTGGAGATTTATCAGATGACTTCTGCCTTAATATTTCTCACAGGTTTTTTCATCTCTTGTCAGCTACTTTTCACTCCCATCTCTGAAATCAATACCAGTGCTCCTGATTCCCCTACCAATCACCCCAGGACCCTGAAGTCCCTTCCAATTGCCCTCAGGCTTCTCTTTGTTATTTCATTGCTGCCAGTTTAGACAGCCAATAACAGATAGTAATAGAAGGCCTTACTAGACTGGAAGGTTTTTCAGTAATGTCCCTTACACCAGCTCGTGGGGTACAGAAATATTTCTTGTGAGTTGGGTCCGGTCTCCATTCCCCTTAGAAGGGAGATTCTTATTACAACTACCCTTCTTTTCTTTTTAACAAAGGGGCCTTGGTGCAGGGTGCGTGTATTGTTGTTTCTTGATGCAGGGTACAGCTGGTGCTGTTTTGGAGCACCCTGCTGTCTCAGGGTTGCAGCAGAATTCTCTGTATATTCTGGGAGGGAAGTGAGACTGGGTACTGCTCACATGGGAAATGTGGAGTAAGGGGAGGTCCTGTATTATCTATGCTCCTTCCTAGAGTTTTAGAGGGACCTTGCTTTAGCAAAGGGAGTTACCACAACCTCAACTCCTTCTGTTCCTGCACAGCAGGATGCCAAGAGGAGTAACGATGCTGGGATGATGCAGGGACACCAGCGGGAGCATTCAGAGGAGACACAGCCTGAACCACAGGGTAAAGCCCCTCCAACAGTCCATTGCAATGTGCTGTCACAGCACTGAATTATCCTGAATCTGCATCTGCTCCTCAAAACAACGACTCTGGACCTATTTCTATAGTATATAAATATGGAGTAACTCCATGCCTTTCAGTGGGGTTATTTCTCACTCATCCTTCTTCCATAGAAAACAGAGTGACTCAGATAAATGGGTGAAAAAGCCACAAGATTGGCAGTATGTTGTCAAACTCCGTCATTCCATATGGCCTTCTTCTTAATTATGAAATGCTATGATTGATTAGCTCTAATTTAATTCCATTCTTAAGTCTCTTCTGTGGGAAACAGAATTTGGGTGGGAAAAAGTGAGAGTAAAGATTTTGTTCCATGTGGAAGTTCTGTCTGTTATGGATTCTGTGCTTTATTTTTAATTGTATAAAGACAAGCTCACCTGGGAAGTGACATTTGTAGAGTTAGCCCACCCCAGGATGCTAATTTTTTAAAAAATGCAGAATAAAAACCATAAAACATTAAGAAGGAAGATGTAATGGACCCCCAAAGACGTTTTCCCATTTAACCTATGTGAAAGAATTAATCTTTTCCCTAGGCAATCTAGGTTTTCCAGTGTTTTCAAACAAGCAGGAAATCATGCCTCTAGTTTTGCTGCATTCTCATCATCTGGCTGAAGCAATCTTCACAATCCTCAACAACATGCCAGTGAAAAATATATTATTCTCACATGCATCACACTGTTTTTATGGCAGGTGACTGATGTCAGAATTGAGACACATTGCTTTTTTGAGTGACATAACTCAGATTTTGTGTATTTATTACAAAGAGTTTAATAAGCCCCGTATGGTCTAGGCTGTGGGAGTACAGTGAACTTTTCAGGAGACCATGAAAAACACATCAGAAAACTGGTTCACAGCTACGAACTGGGTACTCAGGAAATGTTGAAACAGCCAGCCTGCTGCTGGGTCTGAAGGAACCCAGTCATGAGCCAGGCCCTTCCTGTTCCCTAAAGCCTTGTTTTCCCTGGATATCACCAGAATAACCTGAACCCTTCAAGGTGAGGGAGAGCATCCCAAGCTGTTTGACTTATGGAAAATTCCTGTTGAATTTTTTTGTACACACTCTCATGCGTCCACAGATCATTTTCTCAGTATCTGCCATCCCAGCCCATGAGTAGGAGGAGCTGTAAACCAAACCAAGCCTGCTTGCTTGGGTTAACATTTGCAGAGATTCTTACAAAAATGCCCTTTCATTCCTAGGCATGTGGGCAGCCTCAGTGACATGAATGGGAGCACATAAGGTCTGGGAGTCGTACATGTGTAAAGGACTGCAGCAAGAGAGAGAGAGGAATTTTTCCACCAAGAATGTTCCAAATATTAAAAATTTCCAAAATACAACTTACCTTATTCGGTCCACTGGGATTTGTTGTGCAAATATATTTGCACACAGCTCATGTAATTACAATAAAATTTGGAGCTAACTGTGTTGCTGTATATAATTAATTGCTGACTTACTAACAGGCATTTATTTTCTTTCCATGAAAATTTTGAACTTCAGATCTACATTGCCCACTAAGACAAAGTACATTGGAAAATTAATGAAAAGCTTACAGCCACACTGCTAACTTGGCAGAATTATCTCTTCTGGATAAAGCATTAAAGCATAGCTCTATGTCTCAGTTTAGAAACACAAGCACAAGCTATGAGGACTGGCATTTTATGGACAAAAACTTTCTACAGTGATGGGACATAGACTTGTAAATATGGGAAGCTATTTGGGCCTAAGATGTGGGGCTGTAATTATATGTAATGACTCTTCCCAGTCTCTTCCCAGGAGAAGGAAGGAGAAGGTCTGATACAACTTTAAATTTTATTTTAGCATGAAGCTTTCCTAGGGTCTTCTTAGCATCTTTAAGGACAGTATAGCCCTTTCTAGCAAAAAAAAATATTGCATTTTTGGTATTTGTCATCCTCTGTATAAAAATATGCTTCTAATAAGGGCCAAATTCTGGTTTTGTGCAGCAACAACAACCTAGAATAACCCAGCAGAGAGATGTAATTTAACATTGAAAGCTGGCTGAACTGGACTTGTTGCAGATGTGGTAAGTGGTAAGCATGAAAAGAATTTGGCCTGCAAGATATGAGTTATGCAAGTGCCTCTGCACCTCTTTGCCTCATTTCTGGGAGGGAGAGATTCCTGGGATAACCAAACTAGACTAGATTTATCCCTGTGACCTTCCCACAGTGTGACAGAGCTCTGAATAAGGCCCTGGAAGCATCGCTGTTCTGCATCCCTACCCATCACCACAGGCATCAGGAGACTCCCTTGCTTCAGTAGCTGCAGGATGAGTAGTAAGCATGAAAAGGATGGGTGGCAGAAGACACTTTGGATGAATCCCTTTGGACAAGAGAACATGTAACTGCTTCTGCAAAAATAACCTCAGAAGTATTCTGCAAAATGTCTCCTCTTCCAAGAAACCAAAAAAAGAAAAATTGCTAGTTTGCCTGTTGAAGGCTGTTTTGGTAGCTAAGAAAAATTTGCTGCTTTATCTATATTATATTATGTTATTCTTAGAAGAGGAAGCTCACAATTTTATGAATTGTTTAGTAAATACTTTTAGTCAAATGTACTTGATCTGTAAGATCAAGTAACTGTTTGCATATGGCAGTACTGAAGTGACAATGAAATCTGTGGGTTAGAGGTGAAAACATGAGCCCATTCCAGGACATGAAAGGTTTGCACTGCTAAATGCATTTAGAGAATGTGGGTGAAAGCATGTCAGAGGAAGCACTGCCTTTTTTCCTTTGTAGTGAGGAGGTAACGAGTGTAAGAAACCACCTGCACATTTGCTTTCTGTTTTTGACTCAACCAGGGACAGCCTCCTCATGCTACAGCCTGGAGACAACCACGACAGCTGCTCAGCTGCAAGAGCCTCTGCACTTAAGGAAAACCCACTTCATATTTTCCCCTCTGGCCTCCAGTTTTTCTCTTTAGCCAAGGACAACCTTCCCAGCCAGGGCACCATTATGGGAGGAGAGGGGTCCCGACTGACAGGTGTTGTGCTCCACTGCGGCACACTGCACACACTCCTGCACTGTCTGCAGAGATGGCAGCTCTGTGCTAATTAAGGGACTGTGCCAATTAGCTGCATCTGGTCTCTGAGTCAGAGCACATTACAGACTGTGTTTCAGAGCCTAGTTCCCAGTGTGCATCATTTGCTGTTGAAGTGGTTTTCTGTCCGATCCCTTCTGTTTCACCTTGACTGGCTGCAGATGCACAAGTGGACAGAGGAACAAGTGGTGAAGCAGCTTCTTTCTCCATTGCCACTGATTTATACCTGGCTTCTTTGAGACATTTATGTTTCCACTTCCCTCACTTTGGCTCTGACCTGTCCCAGGCACACAGTGTCATTAAAAGGCTGACTACATTTGTTTATATCACTACCACAACCAAGGCAAACAACTTGCTTCTTATTTAAAATGTGCAGAAATCTGATCTCTAAGCTGCATGAGTGGCAGAGCACCTTGTCACTCTGCATCTGCAAAATAAATTGGATTAAGTTTATTTCCTGCAGGTGTTCAGCAGTATTTTTGCCAAGTAGTAGCTCAATGGTAAAGAAATACCTTCTGGGGAGTCGAATAATTAAATAAAATTGTTGCTAGTGTTATCTCATCAGGCTAAGTTTTTCTAGTGATGATGCTAGATAATACTCTGTGATGAAATGATGCTAATGATATTGAGACTTCCTGCAATGGTGGATAAGGCACTCTCAGATCTTGGTCTAGGTGGAGGGAAAGAATGGATTTAGGAAGTTAAAAGTATGTAAATATAATAACACATACAGATAACATTGTGTCATAGATTGACTCTGGCACAGTGCCAGTGCTCCCATGAAAGGTGTATCCCTCAAAATGGCTGCTGTGAGATGTGGCCTGGGAACAGAACAAAGCAGGCTCTAACTTGGGAATGGAGGGAAAAGACAACACTTTATTAATCTACACAGACACAAAAAGGAAGGGGAAAACTACACACACATAACAATCCACAATAGAACACTTTCAAAACATTCCTCCTCCTCCCCCCAGTCCTCTAACATTCAAATCCCCTCTAACATATTAATACTCAATCCAATACCCTCCTTTCACACAAGCACCCCCCAGTCCATCAGGAGAGAGAGAAGCCTCCCTTTTGCACCATAGGCTTCTCCCGGAAATACAGCAGAACTTCTGTGCTTCCATGTCACACACAGCAGCTGCTCGAAGAGAAATCTGCCATGGTGACCATCTTCCTTCCATGTCCAGTGCTCTCACCACTGTCCATGGATCCAAACTACTCCTTAGGTTCTTTTTAAGAATGCTTTTCGCCCAGTTCCAAGACGTGGCCGCCTCTCACCATTTGGGACTCCTGTCCCCCCCATATTCACTCCCCTGGGGCCTGGGGCTCAGGAACGGAGATTCTTCGCTGAAGGCCGAGGGTTCACCACACCCTCCCCCCAGTCTCTGTTCCTTCGACTTCTCCTCGCGGCCTTATCATTCCTGGCGCCTGGCCAGCCGCCTCCCCCAAGGAGCAGTCTCTGCATTAACGGAAGAAACTGGCTTCACCCGTGGCTATGTAAGAGAAAAGTCCGGCCCAAAGCCACTCCAATCATCTCCTCCATCTCGGGTGCTCATCTGCTGGCATTCTTTCCCTTACTCAAACCTTCTTCATCTTTCCCCTCCTCCATCCCTTCTCAGTTTCCAGCTGAAGAGGATCAGTGTTTTTACAGCTTCTATTGTTTCAACACTAAAAGGGTTAAAAGCACAGCCTGTCCTGGCAGCGGCTGGGCACCTTGCCCACCCCTTCTCCTCCCGACCGCTTATCCTTCTCTCAGGGGAGGCTGCCTAAACCATCCCAGGAACTCCTCTACCTCTGCATCTTGCAGCGGCTCCGGCTTCCCTTCCTCAAGCCGCAGGCCTTCCCCCCTTTCCCACCCAGACACAGCTGGGCAGGGGAGAGGATCCGATCTGCTCACCTGCTGGACTCCAAAGAGGAAGTCTCTCTGGGAGTACTCTGCTTTTAACCCCTGTGTGTTCTCAGAGGCGTATCCAAGTCCCCAGTGGCCACACCAGGTGCCAATCTGAAATTTGGCTACTGATTGGTTTGACCATAACTTCCCAAAACCTTACTTCCGGGTCAAACCATGACACATTGTGAACTGCTATGTTACCTATTTCTAAATGTTTTATATGAAGAAAAACACATACTGGAATTCCTGGCATGTGATATGTTTTAGACAAATCCTTAGGCATTCAGGCTTTTAAAGTCCATATGGAACTGATGTGAGCACTGGGATACACAAAGATCTTTTTTTTTCAGTAAGGATGTGTGAGAGAAACAATTTTTGTTCCTAGAAAACCCAAAAGATCTCCTAATGTTCAAGCCAATGTGGAAGTCTTGTCATTCAGAGTTCAGAAACACATTTAGAGGTTACAGCTGATACCTTGACTTAGCTCTTGATCAACCATTATAAATATAGGCTTCCCTCCCATAAAACTTGATATCTTTTTGATTGTATTTTCTGTCTGGGGTTAGAGCAAGCAGCTGAGACCACAGCTGAGACCACAGCTGCCTTTTTCACTGTTCCCATCCAGCCAGTTTGGACTGAGTCTGTCTCCTACAAGGGGATTTATTCCCAGTCAGACTGCAGAAGGCTTCCAGTGACAAAATCCCTTCATGCAAGCTGACAACTCGGTGGCTGAAGGCCCTGCTAAGTGCTGTGGTGGCAAAACCATAGAGATGGTGTCCAGGCACTGGCTTTTCAGCAGTGCCCTGCGAATGGGAGCAGCTGGGTGAGGGGCATCTGGCTTAGAATCAGAGCTGGAAGGACGCACGCTGGCAGGGTAGGGCTAAGGTTAGAAGAGGAAACAGTTAGGGAAACTCTGTCAGGATCTCAACTTTAGCTTGAGTGAAAGGCAGCAGGCTGTCAGTTTGCAGGATCAGTGGTCTTCCTCAGGCTCAGCCATTCAGGAATATAAAATTGTCTCTTAACCGCAGCAAATTTCTTCCTCTGGTGCCACAAGGGAGTGAATGTGATGTTTCTCTCAAATAAGGAGCTGTGATCCTCCTAAGATAATTTCAGTTCACTGCAGGCATTTATTTTAACCACTATAGAGGAAGGGCACGAGGCTCACACTGGTCTATCTCTGAAAAGGGAGGATCTTACATAGGCTGTTAGGGGCTTCAGGATTACTTAGAGATGTGAATAGTTACCTTTAAATACACAAAGCGGTCTTAGAAAAAAGACTAAAAAATATATAATTCCACCCAAAATCAATTTCCCTGCTGTGAATTGAATAATGCTTTTTTAATATATTAAGCCATTAAAAAAATTAAGCTTCTTTCTTTAACATCAAAGTAAGGCAACTGAACTTTATCAGGAGAACATCAATGCCTAAAGCTGCAGTTTCTTTTTCAGCAGCTCTCAGCAAGTGGCCATTTAGTCTTAATTGCTATTCACAGTGTAGTCCAATTAAGAATGGCATTAGCAGGTCAAGAACTATTTGTAAATCAGTAAAAGATATGACAGTTCTTGTTTTGCCTGAAGTTTTGATTCACATCTTTGTGTGAAAATCTAACCAGCTGGAACACTCAAAAAAATACAAGATTAATGTCAAGCTATCACTTATAAACAAAAACAATACACTTATGTAATTGAAAAGTGTAAAATTTTATAAAACACTTATTTATATTTGGAAAGGGACACATTGCTGCACTGACAGAGCCAAGTGACAGTATTGACATTTGACTTGAGAAATGCTTCCAAGCTTCCTTGAAATGGAGATAACTTCTAGGAAGACACCTTATGGTCTGGCACTTCAGGGTGCTTGTCCAGAAAAAACAGGTAATCCTGTTCTGCTGGAAGAATACTTTTTTTCTAGGACAGGACTATGAGGTGAATTGTGGAATTCCGATGGAAACTTTCTCCTAGACTTGAAGGGAGCAGTTCAGAAGTGACTCTTATCAATCCAGCTATTTCCTATCATTACTGACACTTGCAGTGGCAGCTTCAGTAAAGTACATTCATGCTGTATTTTTTTCTCAGAAAAACACTACACTCTGTGTGGCTGTTTTGTGGTTATAGTTTCATATGAATACATGCTTTGTTTATGCCTCTTTACATGAATGTAATACTTGGTGCTGTTTTGCAGTCTGACATTAAGGTCTTATATGCCATTTGGTCTGAAATCACCATATTTGTAATACTAGAAGAGGGAGAGAACAAAGTGGGCAGGTAGAAAAGGGCACAGACCTAAATGCAGTTTATTTCAGGATGTGGAATAATGTGCATGTGACATAAAGGACTGCAGTGGGATCACTTTTGTGGGCTTGCACAAGTGTTAACCATGTCCTTTTCCACAGCAAACGCAATCCACTCTCCCTTGATGGGAGGTGGCAGGGCTAAGCAAAAAGAGGTTCTGCCTGTAAGACAGAAATCTTTGTACATGGACGCAACTTAGGAAAATCAACTTGGACAAAAACAATGCAGAAATATCTCTTATAATATGGCTGAAAAGCAGCCTTACCCACTGAATTTTTGGACAGATTTCAGTAATTCTGAGTCTCAGGCAAAACTCATGTTTTCTTGATACATTGCTAATGAAGACAGACCCTTTATTCCTACAAGAAAAGTGTTTAATTTCATCCAGTCATTATTCTTAAGAGAGAACAAGATGGTTTGTTTGTTTGTTTTTTCTCATGAGCACATACTCTCTCAACAAGGAGTTTTGCAATTTCGTATGTGTGCCCCTGTTATTTCACCTGATTGCTTTCTCTCTTGGAGCTTCACTTGTGAGAGGGTGTATGGGGATCCAGAGAATAGGCTCCAGGTGCTTGTGAGGGAAGCTGATCTGATGGATGGACTTGTCCCCTTCACTAAGTGATGCATTCAGTTTATTTTCCAAAGGACTTTTATTATTTGTCTAACAGACAGATCTGAAATTCAGTGTTACAGAAGAAAATACACTGTGTTCTTGTTATGCAGTACGTACGTCACTAGTCGACCTGTAATTTAATGACTTGGTGCAGAACATTATTTTTATCATCAAATGACAAATCATTTTCAAACAGGCTCTCAGTAAAGAGCTTGACTCTTGTCAATCTAAGGTGAAACCCACGGGTGGTTCCCAAATCTGAAGTTAAATTTATCACATTTCTGCCCTCTATGGTGCAAGAATTCTTTGTACTGATGCCCTGGCCCTCAGTATTACAATGCCAACTGTATCTGTCCTTGGTTCTTCCACCCCTATTGGTGTGTAGGTCTTTAAAAAGTAATTAGATATAGAATTAGCTCACAACTTCATGAATTGCAACTACTAGCAGCTTTCCAAAGCTGAAGTTAATGCAATATTCACATGATAATCAACAACAGGATTGAAATGATGAAAAAGGCATGGAATAATCCCCACACAATGCGTGTTGCAGTCCCATCAAGCAGCCTCACTTTGTAAGCTGCTTTGTGAGATTAATAAAGATACCAATCCAGAATCCAATTCGGGAGTGCTCTAAATCACTGGAAGCACCAAGTGAAATTGTGCCACAAGTGCAGTTAACAAAGGTTTTGGTATCAACTTCACCATGGTCAGGACTTCCTGCCTGGTCAGGGGGTACTTTTTACTGACTTACCTCAAGTGAGAAACTGGTGCTGAACAGAGCCAGGAGATCCCCACTGCCTGGTCTGCCTGCAGGTCTCCTCATCCTGTCTAGAGAAAACTGCTGTGCTTCTGCCCATTACCAAACCCAAGTGACAGTCTGCTGTCACATCTTTTTGTCTATCTGTGGGCGCTTTGCTGCGTAGTTGATGATACTGAAAATGTCACAAAGTATGCATATGGGATTACCTGCTCAGAATAGAGTAGCCGGATGGTTGTGAAAGATAAGCACAGCTTTTATGTTTCATATGATTAAAAAGGTTAGTGTACAGCTTATAAAATAATGTCTAATGATTTTCAAGTGGAACATTAATCAATTAAAATGTTTACAATATCACAGGATTTGTTTTCTCTTGGGTTATGATCTCACTGTTCCTGTCTAAGGATTTGCCATGTCTGGAGGCATTTCCATCCAGAGTTTTTCTTCTGTGCACTTTCCACTTGAAAGCCCATTCACCTTTCATGGCAAAGTATCCAAAAGAATATGGCATTGACCCTTGAGTTCTAAGGACGACACATGAATTAAACAGTTGTAGGGCTACCAGACAGAAAACCGGATTTCTCTTACTACATGTTCATCCCTCCTGATACAGCAGAAAACATAGTTGTGGGTTTTCCCTTAATTTAATTCCATTTCATCTGAGCTTCTGGGCACCCAGAAATGTGTCTCTGACGGGCCACAGGTGTGCAGCGGCACTGACCTTAAAAAACCACTGGGCTTGTTGTATATACCTGATTGCAATATTTTGTCTGTCCCTCTCTGATTCTGTCACATTTACTATCTAATTTCCTTCCCCACTGTAGCACATACTAGCATCACACTCAGGGGATCCAGAACCTAAGCTGTTGACCTCAAAGTTTTCCCAGCACCTGTCTGTCCCTCACTGTGTCAGTCTCCGTGCTCCTCCTTCATACATCCCTGCCAATCCCGGTCACCCTGTCCCATGCTCCTGTCAATTACTGTTACCACTCCCTTTGCCTTCCAGAATGTTCCCTGTCATTTAGCCCTGCTTCGAAGATTTACTGGTTTGAAAGGCTTCTTCCCTCCCCTGAGTATTCCCTATTGGTTATGTTATCCTCCCCCGCAAGATCCCCCCCCAGTGGTCAAGAGTCGTATCCACCCCTCATACCCTTCCCTCTTTAAAAATGCTCACCAGACCCCCTTTTTCTGGCATTTGCTTCTGACCCCCTTCAGGAAGTAAATTTTCCTTGGAGACTCAGGCAGGTGTCCTTTCCCTGCTTCCTTTGCTTGGGGGTCCTCATGCTGGGCCCCAGCAGTGTCACCTAGGCTGCTGCAATCACTGCCACCTGGGACGATCTCAGCAGAGAGCAGCGGGCAGCCATCCTCTTGTGTGCCCTCCGGCCACCAAGGGTGTTGCTAGCTCACAGACCTCTGCCCCATGGCTGCAGACCGCTCACACAAACAGGTCCTAGCTGCCACACTGCACAACCATATGATTGCAGGTCCCAGCATCAGGAACGTGGTGAAGACCATCTTCTAGGAAAGAGAGAGGTGGCATTCCTTCTGGTGACAAGGACTTCCGCTGAATTCGAGTGACTCGGCAGTGTGAACTGTGAGATTAAAGATGATCCAAATCTCAGAGGATCCCACTTCCATTAATTATATTAATTAAGGCCTCAATTCAATAAAATTCTTAAGAACATAAGTCATTTTAAGTATCTGAACTGTACCATCATCTTCAATCAAGTTGGTAATGTGCTTAAAATGAGGTGAGTGCTAAAGCAATGGACAGATGAAACCATACAACTACCCCAGAAATCAACTGCAAAATGTTCATTGGTTGGTTAAACCAGGCAGAGCTGTGCTGCCAGTCAGCACTGAAAGCACAGCATCCTAGAGGGTCTCTCTGGCCATGGCCCTCTGGATCAAACTGAGAGCACATGCTCCTCTCCCTCTGCTGTTACTTTCTCATCCTGCACCTGGTGCAGTGGTGCTGCATGGGTGCCTGGGGGGTTCACCCCAGCCACTTCACCGATTCAGGAGCTGAGACAAACCATGCTGGCCCTGAACTTAAGGTATCTGGTCCCAAATCCTTCGTGCCAGCAAGACTTCTCTGAAATCATCATGAGTTTTCAGCTGTGAAAACATTTAGGGTTGAGCCCAGAGCAGTGCTCAGAGTTTAGAGGTTTTTGTTCCCCTGCTGTAATTTTAGCAGAGATTGATCATTTAATCTGTTTTTGAAGTAAGTCTGAAATCTTGTAAGTAATATGTCAGAAATAAATATTAAAACCAAACTTATTTGTATCCCTGCAGAATACACAGAGCTACTGAAAACTGTAAAAGTCCTGAATTTCTAGCAGGAGAGCTGAGTAGTGTGTTTCAGGAGGTGTACTGTGAGATCAAATCACTCACCTGCACTCACAATTGGTGTGTGGAACCTCATTGCAAGCATCAGCAATGACAGCTGCTTCTCAAGTGGGAAGAGTTGCTGAAACACATATTTTATGCTATTGTGATATGGGATTTAGATTTTGAATATAAGCCTGACTTTGACTTAATTTGATTTGATATAAAGCCAAACTCAGCTAATGGCTGAGGAATCTTTAGGCCAATATTCAATGTCAGATATTATCATGTTCGGTTTTATTTTCAAGGGAGAAAAAGAATTGTGTTCTGTAATACAGAATTATTAGTACAGCATGCAGTTCTCCTGCGTAGCCTTGTACCTGGTATGTACAAACCTCCTTTCTCACAGACTTCTCTGAGTACTTAGAAAAGGACCTTAAGGCAACCAAGGTCTTCCCTCCTTGGGAAAATTTTGACTAAAAATGAATGAGGTGGAGATTCAATGTCGCTGTTCTTATGCTTCAAGTTTGGGTCAGTATTTTTTCACCTGATGGCCAAATACAAGCGGTACCTTGTATTTTTGGAAGCCTTTTGTCACTATTATGTTCCTGCAGAAATTTATTGCCCTTTCATACCCAGGGACCCTCCAACTCTATCTCCAGCTTTTCCTTTTGTCTGCCTGCAGTGGGGTTTGGCCTACAAGAACTGGTAATTCTATCCTTATTCTGAAGTGGGAGGCTGTGTACCCTGTCTGGGTTTTATGAACACTGCAAAGCAAAAGGGCACCCAAGAGTGCAAAGAGTGGAGATGCTGGTCCACATGTACCTGGGTGTGAGCTGCCATGTGCTGTTCAGAGAAATCTATCACGGAACTGAACTTGGGCTTTAAATCTCTTTAGATAACATGCTGACTTCCTCCGTAGCTGCACTGAAGGTGCTGAGAGCAAGACTTCATTCTTACCTCTCACTCATGCAAATTTGTTACTACCAGTTCTGTGCAAATAAAATTAATTAGGAAACAATGCTATTATAAACCTTCCATCTCTGTTGATGTAAAATGAGATGCTAGTGGAATACAAAAGTGTGCTGTGAGAACTATACACAGATATAAATGCCTTACATATTTCTGCAAAAATTTATAGATAATGTAGAATGCAAAGATCTGCGTGATTTGCTCCATTGCTAGTAGTTCCTTAAGTATTATAGTTAACACTTGTCAAATGTGTTCTAGAATACAATTTATATATGGAAATACAATATGATCATGTTTAATGCAGTGTTATTCAACAATATCTTTCATGGCAAAGCTTTACAATCTATTAAGACAAAGACATTTCATGAGAATTTACTTCAATCCTTAGGAGGTTGAATGTAGCTTTGGTGGGATTAACAGCTTAAAGTTAATTGTTTTTACTAGTGTTTTATTTGAAATGTCCTGCTCAGCAAAGGTAATGTGACATTTTGCTCACTAGGGATTCGAGCCAAATTCACTGCTGACATAGGCAGGTGTAACCTCACTGACTTAATTGGAAGCTGCACCTACTTACATCAGTGAATTTGGTGTCTTGCCCATCTGCAGAGGAGGTGAAAATGTAAAGGCTGGTGCTTAGAAACCTTGAAGCAGAGCACAGAGGACAAAAAAAAAAAGAGGAAATACCAGTGTCTGAAAAGAGCTGGCTGGTTACTTTAGAAAAGTAACTAGTAAAAGCAGTCAAAGATGACTTTGCCCTCTCTAGGAAGAACTGTGTGTTAATCTTGTTGAGTAAATAGTGAGGAAATAATCTGAGGTTTTAATAACCACTTGATAGAAACAAACATATAATTGTTTCTAGAGCAAAGAATAAACATTGCCCTTTTGTGAGGAAGAAACTTGCTCATTAGAAAGAAAATAGAGATAGTGAAAAAATGCTGATGACCTGCAGCACATTTGTAAGTGCATATTAGCCCTGAAAGGCTGGAAGAGATAATGGGGAAGTGGAAGACAACTAAGGAGGTGCCTGGCCACTCGTCTCTACAAAACAAAGACAGTGTCCCCAGGAGGTGCCAGGTGTCCCTTCTCAGCCCCTGCAGTAGGAGTTCCTTGTGTGGAACAGAGCTACCGGCCAGTGGGAAATTGGGTAGCACTACAGGTGGAGGACTCAGACTCTTGGGGATAGACTTGATTTGTATTTTTTTATGCTACATTCTATTTCCTTCAGGGGACTTTGAGGCCTCTCATTACAACATTATAACTTCATTCAGGAAAGGAAATCTGAAGGATAGACCCACGGTCACTCTTAAGTCCTCATTACAGGCACAGTGAGGGAAAAAGAGAGATAATCATTTGAACAGAAAGAGATTGATCATATAAGTTTCATTTGATGATGGAGACCATACCTTCCCATGCAAAATCTACAGACCTTACCAAAGCTGTGGATGTGGTCAGGGTGTAGCTGGTACGGCCTCACCTTGAGTTCTGTGTGGGGTTTTGGGCACCTCAGTGTAAAAAAGACATAAAACTACTAGAGAGTGTCCAAAGAAGGGCCAGAAAAATGGTGAAAAGATGAAGCTGTATGAGGAGTGGTTGAGGGCACTTCAACCTGGAGAAGGGTCATCATCACAGCTGACAACTTCCTTGTAAGGGGAAGAGGAGGGGCAGGCACTGATCACTCTTGTGACCAGCTACAGGACCCAAAGAAATGGCCTGAAAAGTGTGTCGGGGAGATTCAGGCCGGATATCAGGGAAAGGTTCTTCACCCAGAGGGTGGTTAGGAACTGGAACAGGCTCCTCAGGGAAGTTGTCACAGCACAGTGATCCTCTAGCCTTGGTTTTCCTGAACCAGTTTATTTTAGACATCATGGAGAGCATCAGCAAATCCCATGGGTCTCCAGCAAGAAGATTAGGATAGACGGTAAGGATTGTCCTGCAAGAACTAGAACATTGTGCTGCATGCAGTCTGTAGCTATGTTGTTTCTTGATCCTGACTCCACTCCTGGCCCAACCACAGGCTGGAAAAGGAGGTCTTGGAAGTAGGGCTGTTGGAAGAATTGATGTCAACTGGTCTGAGGTTTATAACTTGCCAAGGGATGTCTGAAATGTTTCCTAAAATTTCAACTACTCACAGCAGGTGAAAAGCTCAGGTAGAAGAGGTGTCAAAACCCTTGAGAATTCAGAAACTGAAATAAATCTCACAGAGTCTATTAAAAAAAAAAAAAAAAAAAAAAAAAAAAAAAGTCCTTTGCATTTGGGACATTTGGGAGAGATTAATCAAAGAATTATTCTACTTATCCCTGAAAGAACATTCACAATGTTTGAAAAAAAATGTATTCTCATCCCCAGCCCATCACCTCCCCCTTCCCCATGATCTGTGGGAAGAAAATGAAAGGATATGTGACAGAGGTGAGGTCACCCTGCTATGTGCAGAGCATGCTCCTGGGAAAGGTAATACTCCAAGCTTTTTAACCTATGTTTGAATTCCTGATACATGAGGCACTGCACACAGTTCAGGAACTAGATATTGACTTCAGTCCAGGAATGCTACTGCCAGTGCAACTGGCTCTGAATGTAATTGCAAAGCTTGCTAACTGGCTTTGCTTTCAGTCCACAAGCAATCCTGCTGATAATTAAAGGAATGTGATCAAAAGTTATATATATAAATGTATTTTCTTTAAAAGATTAGACAATTTATTAAGATTAAATCCATGTAAGCCAAGAATCCTCTTCCAGTAGTTCATATAGCTAGGAATAAAAGGTTAAGTGTCAGATTATATAAAAAAAAAATTAGATTTTGAAGCATTTTCTGAATGGGAAGTAATTTTTTTATGCAATAAGAAACAATCTAATGCAATGTCTTGCCCTTTAGCCTTGGTCATGCTGACATTCACATATCATCATTCTAACCCTTTCAAATGCCTTATGCATCGAGTTCTCCATTTAGAATGCACAGATGATTTTTATTGGGTGACTCCTCTGCTTACATTTTCAAAATCCTCTAAGCTTTTCTCCAACATAAATGGCTTTCCATAAAATAGGCAACAAGATAAAATGGTCTGAGGTAGTTTTCTCCAGTCAGAAATGCCAATTCCTGGTTCATATAAAACATAGATATTTTATAGGTTGTTAAAGTATTTAAAATTTTATGAACAGAGGAAATCTGCAAATTAATTATTCTTCTGAACTATCCAGGAAGTGTATATTACTGGTCCCATTCTTATCTCAGACATGGTGAACAGGAACAATCAAATTTAGGTGTTAGATGCCTAGCAATGTACTCAATACAGAGGAAACTCCATTAGAGCATGAAAACAGCAAGTTACTTGAACTAAATAATAATGTTTGACCATTGGATTTGAATTCTAGTGATCTGCATATATAGGATAAAGGTGAAGTGGTGAATACTTTTATGCTAGTTTGTAATATGTGTAATATGTGTAATATGTGTATCAATACATTATGATTATTATGTTAATATTCCAGGAAGACATAACAGGAATTACCAGAATAGAAGGAGAGACTTAAAATCATGTAACCTTATAATTGCATAAAGCTCTGCAAAGAAATGAGTGATATTCTCCTAAGATCTCAATAGAAAGGCTTTGTTATTTGCTCAAGAAGTAGAGGTTTTCCTTTATTTGCAATTTACCTGAGTTTTGTCAGTGCTTCCAGATGTATTTTGGTGAAAATCAAGGTAAGTTCAGCCATCAAAAAAACTGCTTACAAACTAAGCCCAGAGATGTGTATGACTGAAGAAGAGATGTATAGCAGTGAAGATCAGAGATGCAGGAGAAGTTGGCCAGAGGGAAAAGAGGGTATTTTTGCACAGTAAAAATGCCCATTAGCTATCTTACAGCTACATCACACAGGTGTGCTTTTTTTTTAGAACCTCACTTCATTATTTTAGAAGCAGATTTAAGTATCTTACTCATCAAGAAAGTTTCTAAAATAGGTTTTAGCATCTCCTGTACCACCACTCACCACTGTAAGTCTTGGCAAGGGAGAGAGAAGAGATGAAAAGTGAAAGACTGTTTATCATCCCAGACTAGTAATTTATGTAGGAATTTCTTTCTATCCCTTTTATCCACAAATAACCTGCCCCCCCCCCCCCCCCCCCCCCCCCTTCAATACAACTGGAACTTTCACTGCCTTCATAGAGTGTCTCTGATAATCTCAAGACTGTTTTTGATTTGCAGTGACCTCTGGAGTCCCATGAGGCCAGCTCTGCATGTCCCTTCTCCTCACTGGCAGGTGCTGGGTCAGCCAGCTGTTCTCCTCTGCCAGCTGCTGCCAGGGCTCAGAGCCTGGGCAGCCTCCCCTCGGTGGCACAGCACCACAAATGCGGGGGGTTTCTATCTGAATATGGCCTAAACATTTATAACATCTGTACTTTATAAGAGGCTTCTTTGGGCGTGCTGGCTAAAGGGAGGCTTTAACAGCCACGTGCATCGTGGTGTGAGAGAGACTGTCACAGTGATATTTACCTGTCAGCTGGCATCTCAGAAAGTAGAAGTGCTATCTTGCAAGATAGGCATTGCAACAGTGCATTATTTATTAATTAATTAGTGGCATGTTATTTATTAGAATTTGGTTCTGTCATCCTTTGTTCACAATCTTTAATTTAGACTGTGGATTTTTATTAATTTCACAGCATCAATAAAATTCTGAATTTTTGAATTTGGAAATTAATGTGTTAGAAATTGTGTCCTCTGTGCAGAGAGAAAGCTGGGGTGCACAACCACATTGTATTGAGGCCTGAAACTGGAATATGCCAGTTAACAACACCAACTCCCAAAATAGAGAACAAAAACCCATAATATCCCACACTGAATTACAGAGGACAGGACCATGGTCAGTGAAAACAAGAGATCGGATCCTAGAAGCAACAGTACAGAGGCATCAATACTCTAATTTACTAATTAGATCTGCCCTGCCATGTTGATGGTTTTATATTTCTTCTGGAGGTAGCTCAGATGTTGCTGGCTTAAGTTTTTCCCCTACACTTCTTATCTAGGACAGGCCATTGGACCTGTGACACAACACAGCATGGCCTGAGGGCCTGGAGTGACTGTGAAAATGCTATTTCTAATAACCAGACATAGCCAAATCACTGTACGTAACGTGTGTTCATGTGTGCACTGTTTCCAAAAAGATTTTTGCTTTTTATATAATTTTCATATATTTGTAGCTCTGTAAACGACTATTACATAGTTACATATCTCCTTAATAAACTCTGGTATGTTTCCCTCCTTTCTCTTAGATTTCAGAACAATAAGCCAATCTTCTAGACGCATTCATGAAATGTTGTATGGTCTTATTGCCAGGAAGAGGACCCACAAGAAGAACATTTTTTTCCCAACCAGTCTGAGAAGTCATAACAGAAAGTGGGGCAAAGAAGCCCTTGGACCAACTCCTAGGGTTTGACCCGTGGCTGGGTTACTGGGGCAACTGAATCTCCCATTGGATGTACCTGTTACACATCCTAATTAATCAACCTTATAAAATTGTGGAAATCAGGTGCTGGGTATGCCCCATCACCACCAGGACACCTGGAAGCTTCCAAAAAAAGGTCTGCTTTCTGCTTTACTATTCTAACACTGTTGCAAGGGTTTTTTTTTTTCCTCTTTTGATTATACACAACAGCACAACAGAGCAAACATTCTTCTAGACCACCAGCAACTTGTCCTCTCAACCCTGAAGGTACATTTAAAACCAACTTTGGAATGTTTTGCTAAGAATAAGCTGTAGTACTGCTTTCCAGGATCCAAGAGCTGCCTCTGCACACCAGGGTTTGCTCTGCAGATCTCCAGTGAAGAACCTCTGTGGCTGTTAGCATAGCTGCAATCCCAGCTTTAGGCCAGCCTGTGAAGTCACATCCACAGTCCACATTCACAGTCCACATTCAAATCCCCGTTTAGGGGATACTGTTTACATTCAAGGCCATAACAGGACAGGGAATAAGGAAATGTGGAAAATTGGACTGGAATTGTCTCAAATTATTTGTTTCTGGTGTTCCAGAGACATTGTAATCATTATTTTGCAGTCAAATCCCTTTGCTTTAGTAATCCCATTTTTGGTGATCCCTTGACATTTCTATTCTCTTCAAGATATGGGATTCCAAAAAAAAATGACAAATGTCTGCTTCACTCTTATTAACAAGCTACCAGCCATCTGCTGGAGTGATTAACTTCTGGAGCACCATAATTCGCATGCATTTTTAATTGTTTTGAGGCTTGGATGTAATTTGTTTCCAGATTTTTTTTTTATTTTTTTTTTTACTATTCACTTCCCAAGCAGTGAACAACAGTGGTGATAGTGATGTATTGGGAATATCAATAAAGTAAATACTGTTTATCAATTTATAAAAGCAATAAAATACTTGAAGTTACATCTGCATCAATCTTCAACATTTAAGTGGTGTAGGAGGGCCACCCATGTCCTGGGGTACATCAGGGACAGCATGGCCAGCTGGGCAAGGGAGGGCATTGTCCTGCTCTGCTCTGAGCTGGGGC
The DNA here is from genome assembly GCF_017590055.1 of Onychostruthus taczanowskii. Classification (NCBI taxonomy): domain Eukaryota; kingdom Metazoa; phylum Chordata; class Aves; order Passeriformes; family Passeridae; genus Onychostruthus; species Onychostruthus taczanowskii. Next base: position 1,999,720 of record NW_024502125.1, on the reverse strand, counting down.
AGCCTCAGCGTGGGTCCTGGGGACAGTTTTGGGTGTCACAGTATAAAAAGACATAAAGCTATTAGAAAGTGTCCAAAGGAGTGCATAAGGATGGTGAAGGGCCTTGACACGAGGCTGTGTGAGAAGAGTCTGAGGTCACTTGGTGTGTTCAGCCTGGAGGAGACTGTGGGGAGTCTCGCTGAGCTCTCCAACATCCTCCCAGGGGGAAGCGGAGGGGCAGATATCAATCTCTTCACTATCATGACCAGTGGCAGGACTTGAGGAAATGGCCTGAATGAACAGCAGAAGTCTAGGCTGGATATCAAGAAAAAAGCTTTTTGCCCAGAGGGCACCTGGATACTGGTGCAGGCTGCCCAGGGAAGTGCTCACAGCACCAAGCCAGACAGAGTTCAAGAAGCACATGGACAGTGCTTCTCAGGAATAAGTGAGACTCCTGGGGTGTCCTGCACAGGCACAGGAGTTGGATTTTGATGATTCTTGTGAATCCTTTCCAACTCAGCATATTCTGTGATTCTATGGTTCTATGATTCTATGAATTGCAGTTCTCTGGTGCTTAACATCTATTTTTGTGCAAAGAATTAATTTGGAATGCCTGCCTAGATTATTTAACTTAATTTTCATTATAAATTACTTGTTTTTTAAAGTTTTACTGGTATTTCATACTTTAAAAGAATATTTCAGAGCATAAACAGAAAAAAAAGAAAATATTAAAAATATTATACGGTTTAAAAAAACACCAGCCTAATCTCAGTCAGATGCTGCTATTTATAAACTTCTAACATTGTTCATGGTAGTAGTAATAAATCACAATGAAAACTGTTTGCTGGATTTGTATCCTGAGATTCATCATGTAAAAGCACATACTTCTGCACTGCATGAGAGAAAATAGCAGGTACAGAAATATGTACAAAGTTATAAAAACCACTAAGATGGAAACTCTACACAAGCTTTTTGTATTAACACAAAGCCTTCGGGTCAAAAAGGGTCAGGGTAATTAAGATTTTAATTTTTATCCCATTTATTTGGATTCTTGCTTAATAATGTAGGCTGCAGTTAATAATGTAGTTTGCAGTTTAGCTGTGCTGCTGAAATTTTAGAATCATTGGGCAGAAGACCTCAAGTTTTCTTCTCACTCATGAATGGGGACAATCAGGTTACAAGAAGCTCACTTAGTTTCTTTTAGATTATGCAGACTAAAGAACAGAAAATTAATCTAATTTTGTATGTACCAGGTTTGGCAGGATCTGTGTATCACTTTATTATACTGGCTCTAACTCTGGAGAACTGATTCTTATTTAGAGTAGACAGCTTTTCAGGTTTTTTTCCCCCCTTTGTTTCTACATGATTATTAGAGCCTTAAATGGGAACTTCATGCATTTTCAAAATTACATCTCTTCAGTGCTTCTCTAGTGTACAGTAGAACAGATTATTTCAATCAGAAGTGACACAAAATATTCATCCAGTCCAACTGTCCAGCCACTTCAGCGCTGACCAAAAGCTACAGCATGTTATTAAGGGCATTGTGCAAATGCCTCTTAAACCCTGACAAGCTGGGAGCATCAGCCTCTCCTGGAAACTGCTGCAGTGTTTCACCACTCTCTTGAAATACTTCCTAAACCTCTCATGGCACAGCTCTGAACCATTCCTGTGTGCTCCATCACTGGATAGAGAGCAGATCAGTGTCCCTCTTCATCTCTCCTCCCCAAGAAGCTGCACAAAGCAATGAGGTCACCCCTCACCCTCCTTCTCTTCAAATTAAGACAAGACCAATGTCCTCAAACACTTCCGACAGGACATCTCTTCTAGCCGTCTCACCAGTTCTGGTCCCCTCCTCTGGATATTTGCACCTCATTAAGAGTTCTTGAATTTCACAGGACTACACAGTGGAGTAGCATCAATTTAGTGCAAAGAGAGGCTAGAGGGGGGACACGTCTTGCAAGGCTCAGTCCCTCATTTTAGGGGATGCAGGAAAGTGTGAGAAATACTGATCCCCAACCACACGATCATGGTAAATGCTAAAAGTTAAATTCTGACAGCAGCTGTCAGTGGCTGTGGGTTCTGTTCTTTTCTCTTCCTCTTCTGACTTTTACTCTGGGTGTGGAAAAAGCAGCTGTCGGTACAGGCACTTAATGTCTCTGGGCACCATCACGTGTACAAGAAATGCTGTACAGGTGATACATGACTCAAGAGATGCTGATGAACAGAAGACTTGGTGACTCATGTCAAATGTGACAGCCAGCAGCCACTGCAGGCTGGGACAAGCTGGAGTACCGTGTTGGTAAGGGTAAGATGTGCAGCCCTTGGCTGGAGAGAGGGCTTCCATGAATCTAATTCTATCATATTTCTGAGGAAAAGCTGAAGTAATTTCTGTGCCTTCAGTGTATTACCTCTTCAGAGAGCCCCTTGGAGGTGACTCACTCCTGCCTTTGCATCAGAGGTTATTGTTTGAAGTAATGACATAGCTGTATAAAGGAAAGCAAAGTTATGGCCAAGGTCACTCTATCCCAGCCTATTTAATAAGAATCTAATTGAGACTGAGCACTTTCTATAGCATCAATCTGCCCAACCTTTTATCCAAGGACAGAATTGGGTACTTCTGCTTCTTCCTGCGTTTACAAGGCCTGTGGTCTGCCACTGTGGCTGTGAGAAAATACTTGAACAGGAAAGAACATGAGTTCATAGAGTCATTGATATGTCCTGATATGGAAGGGACCCACAAGTATCATTGATGTTCAACACCTGGCCCTGTACAGGACAGCCCCAAAAATCAAAGCATATGCCTTAGAGCATTGTCCAAAACCTTGAAGTCTGGCAGACTTGATGCTGTGACCACCCCACTCCCTGGGAAGCCTGTTTCAGTGCTCAACCACCCTTTGGGTGAAAAAGCTTTTCCTGATGTCCAACCTAAACCTCCCCTTGAGGCCATTCTCTCAGTCCTGTCACTGCTCACCACACAGCAGAGATCAGTGCCTGCCCTTCCTCTTCCCCTCAAGAGGAAGTTGTGACTGCAGTGAGGTCTCCCCTCAGTCTCCTCCAGGCTGAACAGACCAAGTGACCTCAGCCACTCCTCATACAGCTTCCCCTCGAGGCCCTTCACCATCTCTGACACCCTCCTTTGGATGCTTTCCAACAGTTTGAGGTTTTTCTTATATTGCATTGCTGAAAACTGCCCCCAGCACTCGAGGTGAGGCTGCCCCAGCTCAGAGCAGAGCAGGACAATCCCCTCCCTTGCCCAGCTGGCCATGCTGTCCCTGATGCCCCACAGGACACAGGTGGCTCTCCTGGCTGCCAGGGCACTGCTGGCTCATGTTCAACTTGCCATGGACCAGAATCCCAGGGCCCCTTTCCATGGCACTGCTGTCCAGCCTCTCATTCCCCAGGCTGTCTGTACATCCGGGGTTGCCCCATCCCAGCTGCAGAACCCAGCACCTTCCCTTACTCTTGCACTTCACATGGTTGGTGGCTGCCCAGCGCTCTCTGCAGGGCCTCCTGGCCAGAGTCAACAGCTCCTCCCAGTTTTGTATCATCTGTGAACTTCGTATCCCCTCCAGTCTGGCACACAATGATTTATGAAGATGTTGAAGAGCACAGAACCTAAGGCTGAGCCCTGTGGAACCCAACTAGTGACAGGTCACCACTCTGATGTCACTCCATTCACTGTAACCTCTGTGCCTGACCCATGAACCAGCTGCTCTCCCATCATGTGATGTGTTTGTTTATCCAGCTGGGCTCCGGACATTTTGTCCAGCAGGACACTGTGAGAGACAGTACCAAAACTTCACTGAAATCCAGAAGGATTACATAACTGCCTTCCCTTGATCAGTTAGGTGGATTACTTTGTCATAAGAGGAAATTAGGTTCGACAAAGAGGACTTCCTCTCATGAAGCTGTGCTGGCTGTGACCAATGACTTTATTGTTCTTCAGGTGTTTTTTCAACAGCTCCCAGAATAACTGTCCCCATAATTTTACTAGTCACTGAAGCAAGGCTGACAGGCCTGTAGTTCCCAAGGAATGCACTTAGAAAACGCGGTGAGACACCTGAGTATCAAACACATGTTTTCAGCCACTGCATGCAGCAGGTGCAGTCTGTCCAGCAAACTGCCAATGCAGCTTCAGGAAACTGATTACTGTCCATGCAAATCTAGTGCCATAAGACTGAAGCCATAGGGAATAGCCATGTGGAATGCACAGAGCAAGACAAAGTTACCCATGGCCCAGGGTCTGGAACAGAGGGCAATGAGTTTTTGGGGTAGCTCAGCAAATCCCTGTTGGGGTCCGCTGTTATGTGTCTCTGCCCCGACACGGGGAAAGGTGGTTCTGGGCGGCCGCGATTGCGAAGAATGAGTCTGGACTCTTAGATTTTCGGTCTTCAGTTCTGTTTATTATCTCTTATCTACAAAGTTTTCTCTCTGCCCAGCCAAGGTCCGCTCAGCAGGACAGTCGAGTGCACTCTCCCCCGCCCACAGGGCGGCTGTGTCTTTTATAGTAAAAATTACGTGTGACATATTTACCTTTATTTCCCAATACTATTCACCCTTATAGACAAGTGTACCTTCACCATGAACCAATCCCCAAGTGCCAACATCACCACACAAAATGGAAGACATGAAGAAGAAAGAAGAACACAGGACCACGCCCTGAATCCTCCATCTTGCCTTCATGACCCCCCTGTACCTATTTTTCTAAAATTTATATTTCCCTCCATAAAGGTATCATTCACACCCAAGAAGTTCTCATTTCCTCCGTCACAGGTTCTTCTCCTTTTGATGGATCGAAATCCAACCACCAAACCCTTTTGGCATCATTCCAGGGTTTCCGAGCCCCCCAGGGGCTCCCCTGGTGTCTCTGCACATCCACAGTGATGTGCTGAGATCCCACAAATCCCAAGCCAAAAGACTGATCTTGTCTAACAGAAAAATGCTTCTGTAGTAGTGTGTCCTGAATTGTGTCCCTGCATCCATCTCTCTAGGGGTATGACAGGAAGATACTTTTGTACCTGTCCCAGGCAGACAAAGAGACACAGAAGACCCTACCTGTGCACATCAATCTCACCATTGGGAGGACATCTGAGCGTCATATCACAGAGACTCCTGTCTTGCCATATCTGCTTATGACCAATCAATGCTAACATGTTTTGTCCATCCATCCATCCATCCAAGCCCTGGTCTGTCACAGCCCATCCCAGATTGTATCCCAGCTCTCGGCAGCTCTAGATGGATGCTGATGTCAGATACTGGAGTTATTGCATGGTCAAGCTAGAAATGGTACTTGTCAGGAAACTGCACTTAGGAACAACTGAGTGACTGGGAAAAAAGACAAGTTCTGGAACTAAGTTTCAAGCCTCAGCAATGATTGCAAGATCAGGCTCTCAACAGGCAAAGTGAGGCCATGAGGAGACTGGAAAAATCAGGTGTAGTGCAGTATAATTATTACAGTTAAATAATCAAACTTAGCAGCACAAGAGCTGCAAACATTCCTTCCTTTTGCTGTAGAGGCTGTTTCTTCACTGCCTTCACTGCTCTGACCCTTGCTGTTCAGCCAAAGAGACTTTGAGACCCACAACTTCCCAGATGCCCCTTGGGAGATATTATTCTGCAGGGATCAGCAGGGGAGGCTATTTCTTACAGCTCCTTGCCCTATTCCACATTCCATTAAGCTTCTTCAGTTCATTTTTTAAGACCTGCTGACATCACATTTTACCTTCTGTCAGCCTCTAGCAAGGTTGTAACTGTAAACTTGTTCAGCAAGGTCAAGAACCCAGTGCCCTTCCTCCCCAGTTAGCACATGCTATGTGAAATGACTCTTTTAATTCCTATTCTCACACTGAAATGGGTCCCATGTTTATATAATTTCCCTCCAGAAGAATGTGTTTGTTCTGCCTGTTCCTCTGAGCAAAGATTTGTGCATGCAGGAGGGAAGGGCTGGAGCTCTGTTCTATGTGACTTCCATGGAGGTAGTCCTAATGACAGCTCCTCAGCTGTGCAAGAGTGGAGAAGAGACAACTTGTAAGAGAAACATCCCTTTTTAAAGATGTCAAATCTCTGAAGAAATCTCTGAAATTCTTTAAGGGTTTAATTTCAATACCAGCATTTACCAAATCTTGGTAAATGTTAGGGAATCTGGAGATATTTTCTAATGAATTCCCTAGCTTTAAAAAGAAAAATTCAGGGATAGCCATGCAATTAACTGTGACTTACACGTGTTTGTATAGCAACAAAAACCTGCTAGGGAAAAAGTTAGATTTCTACCTGAAGGAGAGTGTTTGCATAGATGACTTATTCAAATGTGCATATAAATTGTTGTGACATGTTTTGCAGGAAGGAATAGAGGTACATCACGACTGAAATAGCTCTGGGTTCCACAAATCTATTCACATGTAATTGGATTACCTCACATGTCTTGGACAAAAAAAAAAAGGCTGACAAAAATGAGCTTTAAGTAATGGAACAGATTTACACTGAATTTGGTCTCGCCACATTCAGTAGTGCTGAATTTACCATGCTGCACAAAAGAAACTCCCAGCTATTACAGGAAGGGAAGCAACAGCAATGCGTATTAACAGGAATTGCTTTTCCAGTAATGCCCTGCTTTCCTCTGTCCAGGCCACTCCATAGTGCAGGAGCAAGGGGGACTGTTCTCATTTAGGCCAAACAAGTGTAAATCTCCTGAAAACTACTCTGCTTTGCACTGAAATGGTTTCAGTGTCAAAGTCTGGTGTAGCTGACATCTCCTATCCACCACCACAACAGCTGTGGGGACCTTCAGTGTGTTGCAGGGGTTATCCCCTGTGGTTCAGGGGAGCACCCAATGGATGCCTGGAGGCTAGAAACCCTCAGCTCATGACTATGTATTCTCACTGTGGCCAAGTGCACTTCTGGCTACTATTTTTAGTTACCGGTGTCTATCCCTACCTTGCTACCTAAAGGCTACTCTGATATTTTAATCTACTTTTTAGTATTCATTTACTCTGCCTCCACAGACCTGGGATCTGGCACAACTGTATGAGGAGGTACCTTGTTCAGTCAGACTCAAGGTTCATCTCATTTCGGACTCCATTGTTAATTATGGTTGATATCAGGTTTTCAAGAGAGGCAACAGGAACCTTTTACCTATGGGATCTCTATTTGGGACAGAAAAGCCTGCTCACTGGCAGTCAGGCTTGGAAGGCATGGTTTACAAACATATTTGTCAGCAGTAATTGCAGCCACTCTGGGTAGTCTAATGTCCATTGAACTGTATTTCTTAATTCTATGTTTTCTCTCTGTCACTAACACAGGAGTCTGAAAGAATTTGCCTTACTGTTTCCTCCATTTCTCCATTACTGCATTTGCCATGACTGGTAGGAGCTGAAAATGTACTGAGTTTTTCAGAACAGTACAAAGACAGCAAGTGTGTGTGTGTGTGTGTGTGTCTGTGTAAGAAATTCAGCTCCAGTTAAAAAAAAAAGCAAATGCCATTCACATCACTGTGGACTGTCAATGACTCACCACACTGCTCAGAGCAAAAGAAATGCAAGAACAGTCCTTGTTCCCTTCTGCTGCCAAGTCTGTTCCTTTGCCCATGGGGAGAAGCCTGGCTAACAGCTGACACCAACTCTTCGTTGAGGCAGACCACTGTGAACCCTTTGCTGGGCAAATAGAAAAACCCATCCAGATACCTTGTTGCTTGTTTGTATTTTCAGGAACAGGAGGAAGGCTTGTGCTCCCTGCCGTCCCAGCCTTGCTTCCAAGCAGGGAGGAGAGGGAAAGGAAGGCAGAGGGAGCACAGGAAGCAATTACATGTGTTCAGCTGAAGCATATAATTTACTCATCTTCTGATTCAGTGCTACAGGCTTGTGGTGCAGTTTCCTCCCCCTTCCCATTAATTGAGGGCTAAAACCAGAACTGCTATTCTATACTGTACAGAACTGAACTCTACTATTCAACAGGCAAATCACTGACTTGCTCACATGTGACAAGGCCCTGTCTTTCCCTGATTTCCTTTTTTCCTGCCAGAGCCCCTGCTGCAGCAAATACCATTGGGACATCTTGTTGGTGCTGCACCTGCACAGGTGCCTGAGGACCATGCCACACCTATTATTATTTCATAACTTGCAGTGAAAGTTGTGAAATGTCCCTCTGAAGTGCACGTATGGCATGCCACATAGAAAATCAAATTGCTGAAATAGTGCCTGCTGCAAGTGGCACGGTGAGCCTGGGTATTCCCACCCAAGCAGAGGGAAAGGTACCATCCTTTGCAGCCACAGCCTGGGACAAGGCCAAACATTTTGGCTTGATTTGTGTGTCTCAAGGCACTATAAGCATCAGGTCCTGCTGGAAAAGCTAATTAATTTGGCCTTTCACTGACCTACTGGCCTCAACAGTGCCATCAGTCATGGTTAAGGTCTCCCATAGTGAGACCTTTCCCACTTCTGCTCCTTCTCTCTTGTACAAAGCCAAAACAGTTGCACCCTTCGGCATCACAGACAAGAAAAATAACAACAAAGCTGGTGTAGTTCAGAGCTCAAAGTGACTGTTGTGAAAGATTTCCCATGGCTGCACCTTCATCCTCACTGGGCTGTTCTCAGCTGCCCCACAGCTTCTTCCAGAAAGCAGGATGAGCACACAGGCAAAACACTGTCATCACTTTCGTCACAGGGGGCATTTAGATAGCATAGTAAATGTTTTAAGACTGGAAAGATGGAGCATTTCAGTACAAAAGAAGTGAGTGTGAGGAATGGTTTCATGGGCTGCCAAGTGCTCAATCGCATCTGTGGATGTACCTCCTAGAAGCCACTGGAGATGTCCTGTGAGCATCCTGTGAGCCCAATGCATGTGCACAAACACAAGTGCACTGCAGAGCCTCTCACATGCACACAGCCATCCATGTCTCGTTGATGTGTGTTTCAGAGCTGGCAGCACAGGAAGAGAGAAGGGATAGCTGTGCTTTATAGCAAAGTCCAGAGAACAGGGTTTCTCTGCAGCAGCACCAGAGAACATCTGGTGCTCCTACATCTCCAAAGAAAGTGTCTCAGTGCATAATGTGAAAAGGAATTTGGAAAAAGACAGTTGTTTAATCTTCTCAGTGCACTTACCAGGTGTTTTCATTAGGAGAACTGGCCCCTGTGTGTTTGCCCAAATGTCATTTCTCCCTCAGTCATCTAGCATGAAATGCAACATCAGCCACTCTTCAAGCCCCAAAAGGTGGCATTTCAGTGCTCGTTCACTGTCTTGCTTTGGTTTGATAGGTGCCATGGAAAGGCAAGCTGCTATAGTAATAGTAAGGATAGTAGACATTAACTTTGCATGGCAGGAATTTTAAAGCGAACCACAATCTGAGGTAGTTAGCAACTGAGTGTTAGAAGTGAAGTCACAAGAAAACCTCAGGCTGAGAAAAGGCTAGAAATGGCATAGCAAAGTCACAGAGACACCTCTCCCCCAAGTACAAGTGGAAAAAACAAACAGGACAGGTGCTGGTCATATCACCTGCTGTGTGACCAAAAGATGCTCAGTGACTTTGCTGATGTCTGAGGCAGAGGGAGGCTATGCAGACCAAGATCTGCTTGGTACAGTCACAAGACTGGATTTTTTTTTTTTTTTTTTTTTTTTAGTTAGGGACTTTACTGTACTTAAAACACTCATCATAGATACGTGAAAAGCTGATAGTGAGCTCAGGCTGCATTCTGCCTTGCAATAGCTGAACTGTGGATAATTATAAGATTACCCTGGGGGTGCTGCTCCTTTACTCAGACAGATTTGAAAGCCAAAGCTTTATGACATGGTGTGATGACTTTTTTAGGGACACAGTCAACCCTGTCTTTCTATCACCCGTAGTTAGGTCATATAGGGTTGTTAGCTGGAAGAAGGAAAAACAGCAAGAACACTGTCAAGTGTTATTTGCAGCTAAGTTTCTGCTAGATCAGGTTTTTGAGGTATCTCTTGTAAAGATGGTTATAAATAAAACAATAATTTATTCATACTGAAAGGACACATGGGAAGACAATTAAAATCTCCAGAGAGGAAGCCTGAGATTATGATAAAAGGGAAGAAAAATCAGGAAATATCCAACAATGACGTCTCAACCATCTCAGTCACAAACATTAGATGAAAGAGAATTTCACCAGTTTGATCAGTCACCATCAGCTGTTACTAACAGTAAAACACCTCCCTCTTCTTCTGCCTACAAAAAAGTTCAATCCATTCTGCTGAGACCGATCGCTTGCCTGGAAGCCTGAGATTCCAGCGGTTTCCTGCCTGGCGGTGCCCGTTCGGAGCTGAGCCGCGCAGCGGGGCGGGCGGCAGCAGCAGCAGCTGCCCGGCAGCACGGCGGGCTCGGAGCTCGGGCAGCGGCCCAGCTGCAGGCACGGCGGGCTCGGAGCTCGGGCAGCGGCCCAGCTGCAGGCGCGGCGGGCTCGGAGCTCGGGGAGCTGCCCAGCTGCAGGCACGGCGGGCTCGGAGCTCGGGCAGCGGCCCAGCTGCAGGCGCGGCCGGAGTGCGGCTGCCCGCCCGGCAGGAGCGGGGCCCGGCGGGTCCCGCAGCAGCGAGCTCCACGGGAGGGCACTGTCGTTCCACGCAAACCGAGCGGCCGCAGCATTTGTCTTTCTTTTAAAAAGGCAGTTTAGCTGCGACAGGTAATTTGGCACATTTCTCGCTGAGATGTGCCAAATGATTTGGCAGATATTTCGCATGCGTCTGAAAATAGGAGCACCTGCTGCTGGCCTACGGGGAGGCTGGGGATGAGGGGGATTTCATTAGTTGTTAATTACAGGCCCTGTAACAAAACTCTCACATTGGGCGTGCCAGCCAGGCCCTGGAAAGGGAGACCCATCTGCCAAAAGACGTACACTTAAAAAAACTTTCCTCCCAGGTGCCAGCATCTTTTCAGCCGTCTTGGGCAATTCCATCACCTTGTAGTGGTGAGGAGTGTGACTGATCTGCTGTGTCAGTCACACCCCATGTCTGCGTTTGCACGACTGGCAGATACAGGCAGATCTGATGATCTGGGGGTAGACAAAACTTGTGAAAACTCCATGTCCTGCTCCGGGAACATAATTTTCCTTTTTATGGTCTCCTAAAGAAGTTTACCTGAAGTTTAAGCTAGCAACAGGTAAGAATCACCAACAAAAACTTTATTAAAATATATGTAGACGGAATACAAAGGAATTTATGACAGACAGGACTTAATTGTGAGCATACCAGGCTTCTGAAACCAACTGATTGCCCAGAATTCATCTTAGGCAAAATTTTCAGGCTAGAAAAAGAACTAGAGAGCTTTCAGAGATTGAAATACGTAATAATAACATGTACTACCATGTAATAATGGTAATATGTAAAACACATGTAAAATACTAATGAAGTATTTTTACATGCCCCTTTTCCTGATGAAGTAAATTTTGGATTAAAATACTAATTAAAAATAGGATTTAATGCAGACAAGTCAGGTCTATGTGTGAATAAGCATTTTGGCAACTGTAATCACATAAATTGGCAGAAAACTGTACTGATGTCAGTCCAAACACAGTGCAGAATATGAATGCAATAGCAGTTGACAAAGGCAGGTTTTTCTCCTTTCTTTCTGTCTGCAAATCTACAGGGCAGACAGATGGCCAAAGTTGGATTAAATTTTTAACTGAACTTCAGCACTTAATGCTTTGAGTCATAGTTTTGGTCCTGTATTAGGATCCTATTAACTTCACAAATGGTTTGGAGGAACATTTGATTTTTTCATAATTGCTATCAGTCCCACCTCCAGTAAAGCCTAATGTCTTTATTTAATTATAAATATTTATTAAAAACCAAACCAAAGCTAAGAATCAGCTGTACAGAACACCAAGGAAAAGGAGAGCAGGAAGAACAAGACCTATGCTCATGTATGAGGTTACAGGATGGAGAGGATCCCTGGGTGCAGCAGCCTCTGCAGGCTCCAGACCAAGCTGGGGTGTTATTTATGCTCATAGTTCAAACAGGATCACTTCCAGTAGAATTCCTCATATTTTCATGCCACATCTGTTCTTTATAAATTGCATGCTGACTTCTGAGAATATCTACAGAAGAGATTTTTAAAAAATGAAGATTTTCATCAAAGCAAGCAAGCATGCAAGATCAAATGAAGCACCTTTGCTCATTTCAAACATTTTCCTGTCCACTGGCAATGATGAAGCCCTTTCTTCCAGCAAAGACTCAGCTCATATATTTGCATCTCAGCCCAGCACAATGAGCACCTTGAATACTGGTGACAGAAGGGCTAAACTGGACATCTCTGTCTGCCCTGAGCATCTCTTGGGGTGACAAAGCTGGCCCCAGGAGTGCCCTGACAGCCCTAGGCACTGGGCATCTTTTGGGGATTGGCTGATGAGGGATGGGATGGGCAGGCACTGGAGGACTGGTAGCGCACTGCTGGCCCTGACAGTTCCTGTTTATTTTTCTCTGGTGGGTCCCCCTCTCTGTTCTTTTTATCTAGGGAGCACGGAAAATCTGGACCTATAAATCTTTCAAATTGGCAAACCAGGTGGCAAGCCAGGTGCAATTTCAGGCTGTAACAATTTTCAGTAGTAAATATTACACATTTGAAACACTGTAATTATTTTTAATAGTTAAAAAAATAAAAATAAGGGGTTTGATGCTGTCTATGTGGAAAGACACATTTATTTCATTAATTTTACAAGATTTACAGTTTATGTAGTTTCAGACCAGGCAAATGCCTTGAGCCAGCCACTGAAGAGATTAAGAGTGGCCCTGGGCACAGAAGTTACATCTTCAGTCTGTCCAGACAAACTCTTGGTGCAAAAGGGATTCTTGGAGGAGTACATCAAATGAAGTTCACTTTTAGTTCAATAATAGGCTTCTAAGAAGACGCCAGCTAGGTATATCCAGTCACTCTTGGGTTCACTGGCTTATTTAATGCAGCAGATTAAAAAATAGCCTGCAGGCAGAAATAATTTCCCCTTCCTCTAGTTTATTCATATCACAGTTGGGGTTTTGAGGAAACATAACTAATGTCCAAAGGCCAGAGCAACAAAACTTGAATTTCTTGTCCAGGTTTGTCTGGCAATTATTCTTCATGCTCTGCTTCTCCTGTAGGTTAGGTAGGTAAGGCAAGGTAGGTATCTACTTGTAGTAGACAGCATATGGCAAGAAAACACAGAAGTGTGACTTCCTGGTAGTTTGCGATGAGTATATATGTATCAGTTACTAATACATTTGATTTCTCTTTGAAAATAGTCTGTATATTTAATTTTTTGTTTCAGGTTTTCATGATGAGCAAAAATTGATAAATTTGTGAGGAATCTGACTGGTAGAGCTTTAACTTTTTCAAATATTAATTTTTAAATAATTAGTTTTGCTCCACTTGGGAAACAGTGAATAAAAGAAAATTAGATATTTTAAATTATAGCATCTGAACAGGACTAGAGATTTTGACCTTGAGACAGTCACAAGGACTGGGTCACCTACACCATTTTACTAATTCCCTTTGCATTCCCTCTCAAGCAGGATTGTACATGTTCTTACTATTTTTCTTCTTGATAAAATCTCTAGACTGATACCAAAATAGCTACAGAATACTGCCTGCTGAAGTTGCATAACTATTTTAATTTATTTTCTCTCAGGATAAATTGTAAAAAGTGACATTGGATTAATCCATTATTGAGAACATCATTAAACTATAATGAGGACAAAGTGGTACAAAATACATTCTTTCTCAAAAATTCTTCATGACTGTAACCAGAATAGCCAATGGCAAAACATGCTACTTTTTACAATAAAAAATGTAATAATGGCGCAAGACATTGTAACTTGCATTGACTGTTGCACTGAACGTATAAAACAAAGGGTTTAATTTGAATAACAGACTGTGTTTTTGTAGAAAACAAGTATGACACGAAAACTACTGTAGAGGTACTAGAAAGATGCTGATCTGGTCATGTTGCTGTAGTGTAGTAGTTCCCTTTTAAGAGACAGGGTGAATTAATGGGTGCTGAAAAAATATGAATCTGGTCTGATGTTTAGTAATTTTAGCACTTTACAATCCTGTTAAATCTGAAACAACAGTAAGTCTGAAGAGGAAAGAAAGTCTGTAATGATGGATAGTAATAAAGAAAACACCCAGCCATGGGAATTGGTCCAGGGAAATGCTTGGTTTGTCCATCCCTTCAGGAACTGTTTTTCCTAGCTCCCCTGCAGAAGAAATGATTGTGATCACTTACACCTTCCTTCCACTCTTGTGGTATTCCCAGTCAGAGCAGCTCCTGGCAGCAGCCTTCAAGCTATTTCACCCCTGCTTGAGCACAGCACAGCTCCAGGCACAGCTCTGCCTGACGGTGCAGCACCGTGTCAGACAGCTCTGCTTTCCCTGTGTGCCCTGGAGCACCTGAGCAGGGACTAAAGCATCACAGAAGGACACTGATGGGAGCTGCCTGGCTCCCTCATGGGACAGCCACTAAGGACACCTCTCACTGGGACTTCAACCATAATCATGTTATCCTGATGCCTGTGTGCATGCATGCTACGCCCAACCTCGGAGCTGGCTTGCAGTCGTGACCATGACCCAACAGTATGTGCCAAAGAATCTCTGCTTGGGACAGTAATTCTCACCTCTTAATTTTTGTTGTCATGTTTTATTGCAGGAGTGAGGAAAACATCACCGTGATGAGGAAGGGGCCACATGGAGACAGAAGCAACTGACCTTTGCCTGTTGGTATTGGGAGAGAGGTCCTAGAATCGTAATGAATATAGGGACAAATCCCCAGATGATCTACTTCCATGACAATTTATTATCCACCACAGTCTTAAACCCTGCCACTGGGGTGCAAGGACGGTTTAACAGCAATTAGTCCATGAAGAGACAAGGACTTAAAATTGTTGTCAGTGTCTTTTTCTAAGAGTTTGGAAGAAAAAAAGAACTTCTCACCCCAAACCATACAAGTGGAATTCATATATGTGTGCATGTATATATGTGATTTATAACTAGAACTGGGAGGTGATAACCACACTTTATGGCAAAGGTAACGATTCTCTTATCATTGCTAAGTGGAAAGACAATCTGTCTGATGGTAGAAACCAAGTTATTCCTGCTTTTAATGCTGTTGTAAGTAAAATCCTTAATGCTCAGCCTCTTAAAATGAAGCAGGGACCTCAGCTGTTAAAGAGGGTTTAATGATAAAAGAGAGCTGTAAACTGGCTTACAGTTATCCTTGCAGAGCTCCCCATAGTGCCAGGCTGGTACTGATAATTTTTAGAGAGCTGGCCACCTCTAGCATTTGGCTGTGCTGCAGGAATGCCAGTTGTAATTAAACAAGTTAAAAATACTTTTTCATAGCATATTCAGGGTGACAAATACTTCCTGTTCTGCAAATATGTGAAAACCAAAGCAGCTCTTCTCCCTGAAACATTGTTCCAAAGTACTGGTTTCATTTTAATGAATAGAAAGAATTTTGCAAAATTTTCTTCAAATCTTTTCCATGCATTTCCACCAAAAACGCTGTCCTTGTTGTCCAAGTCCTGCAGCAGGGACTCACTCTGCTGAGTCACAGCAGCTTGCTGACAGAGCCCACTCCTGCTCTCAACTTGGCATCCATGTGAGCCAGCTGGTCCACAGAAACAAGTTTTCCGATTTAGCCATCTCTATTGACAGGTAGAGGTCAGCTCTGTAGTGAAAATGGTGCTAGACTAGGAAGGGCCAAATAAGAGGACTAAAACAGTATAGTAATGGTGAAAGAGAGGAAGTTCACCCATCACAGGCCAGGCTGATTTCCCTAGTGTGCATTCTGTCAGAGGAAATACAAGCAGCTGCACCCCAGCCTGCTCAGCAGCAGGGTGGGCACACACACAGTGAAGGAACCCTCACTCTGCCTTCAGTCACAAATAAGTACATGTGGGTCCTATGAAGATGGGACTTGCAGTGAGCCACATCAGACTGCTGGCAAGGTGCCCCCAAGACATTTACCTGATCTGCTCTGCCAGGATGACGAGGCAGAGAAAATCAGATTTGACTGATCATGAAACCCTAACCTTGCTGCTTCATGTGAAAATTGATTTTGTGGCTCTCAAAACAGCTTTCTGAGGACAGTGTTTATTGTGTACCTCTTAAACACACCTTTATGGCACTGATGTGTAAATGGCCTGGAGACAGGCGTAACATTCCTGACAGACCTGTTAGACTCACACATTGTACGACAATATCACGACCATAAAACCTGCTCTGCTTCTGTTCCACTACACATATTTGAACTGATATTTTGTCATCATTCTCCATTCACCACCCTGCTATAAATTTTCTCTGTCAATGAAGTTCTTGTGTGTTGCAGTGCATGTTTTTGATAGTAATTCAGTCCCGGCAGTCAGTTTTATAAACCACCCCCCCCCCCCCCCCCCCAATTTTGTGTTGTTATCGTATATTTTACTACCAATGGGTTGTTCCTTTCCTCGTGTTGTTGTTTTGCCCTAGTTGTCCATCTCCTCAAAGACTTGCCCTTTTGTTCCCTGTTCTTCCTCCCATTGAATGTCAATCCCTGCCCAGGCCTGTCCCTTCCTCTAGAAACTTCCTTTTCAATTTTGTTTCCTTCAAAACCACATTGGTTGGTTTAAGTTGTTCTCCTCCCCTGTAATCCCCTATTGGCTTAAATGCTGTATTCCCTGCCTTCTGCTCCACCCCCAGCTTCTCCCAGTTAGTTAAAGACTGTATCCTCCCCTGGGACCTCCCCCTTCTATAAGTTGATGTATGCCTTTGACTCAGTGTCTTTCTGTCCCTTATCCTCTGGGGAATGACCATCTTTGGAAAACATACAGAAGACCTCTCCATGTTCCTTGTCCCTCCCCTCGGCACAGTCCTATCCCCAACACAGTCCACCCTGCTATAGCGCAACCGTGCCCTACAGCCACACCCTGGATTCCACAGCTTTTTGGAGGTGGCCACTCTCACCAGCGGTGCCAGGAGCTTGTCGGGCAGTAGAAATCCAGCACTGCAGCACTTGTGTTCTTTGTACTGTGAGTTAATGAGATGGATTTGATGATGTGACTGCCTGTGATCCCTGCCATGATGGCTGGTGCTGCCCTCTCCCATCTAATGTTGCGAGGTTAGGGAAAAAATTCAGCATGTTTTATTACAGCCCATTAAGAAATTTAATTTTGGAATAACACGAAGGAAAACCAGAATTTGTTTTATTTATGTTTTGTATTTTGTTTTGGTTTTGTGTGTGTGTGCGTGAGCAAGAGAGCAATAGAGAAGAAGTCAGAATTCATATAAAGACTATAAGCTGTGAACACAAGTTAACTTCAGAAATTAGGTTTCATCCTTGGTCACTCAAGGAATTCCTCCTTACCATTGCCCTCAGAAGTCACAGAGAACATCAACTGATGGCATGCAGCATTACATTTGAGCAGACTCATTAAAGCTAGCAGGAAGCTGCTGGTGATGTATAAATGCAAACACTGATGCAATCTGCTCACACAGTGATTCCACAATCCCCTGATGATGTTCCCAGTGACTGCAGATTAAACTGTCAAGCAAGGTTGCAGGCCGTTCATACCTAAGGTGCAGAAATGTGCTTTGTCAGCATGTTTACAAAGTTCTCTCAGTTTTCTGAGACAGCTTGGCTCATTACAATTGGTTTTTAATCACCTGTGATACTTTGTTTACAGTACCAGTGTAGCTATAACAATTAATTCTCTGCCTATGACATTTGTTAGTGTAATTAATGCCTTGCTTTTAGTTGCTGGATCAAATTACTTAGTGCATTATTTCATGTGTCACCCCATGGCAGAGAAATCCAGAAAGATATGCCTGGCTTCTCCAAAATAAGGGTGACTTTATTAAAGATAATTTGCTATACAAAATTTTCTTCTGTCCTGAAACAGTAAAGAAGCAGAGGGCCCAATAAGGAAAGTGGAGTTTGTGAATGCAAAACAGGTAAAAAGGAATTGTACCTATTTTACTTCCAAAATGACTCGCCATCTTGGTTCTGATAAACCAAGCGACACTGTCTTTATTAATTAACACTGGTGTTAACATTAAAAGGGAAAATACTGGAACGTAATTAGGAGCCAGTGCCCCTGCACACTAGCTCTGTTATTCGGGTGGAGTCAGGAGTGTGGGGAACTGCCCTGGCTGGGGTGAAGCCACGGGCAGAACCTTAGAGCTATCAAGGCTCTACACAGAGAGGCGGTGCTCCTACCGGCAGGGCAGGGACTGGGCAGAGAAGCAAGAGGAGACTCTCCAGTCTTGAAGTTCCAACAAACCTTGATAAGGTCAGAGGAGCCAGGACAAGGAGAGCCCCAAGCACCTCTTGGGGTGTCCAAAACCCCAAGTCCACGAGGTTTTAAGGTATCAAAAGATAGGAGGTGGATACAACTGGAAAAGCAATAGTGTAACACTCAAGGTGGAGTTTTGGGGTAACAACCAACCAGGATGGGAGGAGGAGAGAAGGCTCAATTAGGGATTGGTTTAGGTAATGAATGGCAAGGAATGTTCTAGAACAAGGGGCAGGGTTGCCTTGACAGGCAGGGAAGAGGGGGTGGGATTGCCTTGATAAGCAGGGAAGGGTCTGGAACAAGGGGAGGGGACACCTTGAGGGACAGCTGGAAGGGAGGGCACAACTTAGGAAAAAACTAACTTGAGGAGAACATGGGTTATAACAGAACAGACCATTTAACAATCAATCTTAACAAAATAAACATAAAACACGAACCGTGACAAGACGTCAAGTTGCCATCATGTAGGACAGAGAACAAAGGACATGATCTGCTATCTTCTCACTCTGGTCTCTCTGTTTCATGTCACTCTAGGCTCACTCTCCACAGCTAGCAGAACCAGGCAACAGCAAAGGCGAGCTTCAAACTACTCCTGAGTAAAGCCTCCCACAAATATCCTTGTTTCTGCTGCCATCTCCCAAGCAGGCTGAAAACATCTGCGCTGCCACTTGCACCTGAGCATGAGACACCCTCTTTGCTGCCTTCAGAGCTGCTGTAGGAGGTGGAAATCACAGTGTCAGACAGGGAAGGGAGGGCAAAGGAAAAGGAGTGTGGCACAGACAGAGCAGGACTGGATACTACTTTTATCATAGGAGACCCCTGGATATCTCTGTGTGTTGCTCCCTGAGCTAAAGAGCAGGACTCTGCGGATTCCCATAAAGAAAAAAGGCAAGAAGTGGCCAGACAGCTGTACTTCCATGTAGGAACTGGAGAGGAAGAATGAAGAGGTGGGAGGAAAGATGTACATAGTGCCCATGTCTGTTTTCAGGTATGAATTGGGATACAGAACACAAAGAACTGGATGATCAACAGGGTGTGTTTGGAGCCAAGAGCTTTGAGTTCAATGTACTTAAAACATGCTTGGTGTTGGTCTACACAGTCTTTTGGAGCAGCAGCTCCACTGGTTGCAGGAGCTGGTGCAAAAAGAAAACACAAGACAAAAGTTCTGTCCTTGCTGCCAGACGCGGTGTGTTTCTTATACTTCAACTTGGTTAAGTTGTAAATTAGTTCATTCCATGTATCCCTTTATTTGTAATGGTTCTGCCCTGGTTCTCCCTCTCCTTGCTCACCCAGTCAGTCCAGTTTTCCCCTCCCCGTTACCATTGGCAACCCATGTATCTGTCCCTTAGTCCCTCCCTGGTGCCCTGTCCATCACTCAGTAGCCCATCTAGAATCTTCCAGTCAGGGCATTGAGTGATTGGTTCAGGGGCCAGGGCCCCTCCCCAGGCTTATCCCTATTGCTTGTCCCACTGTGTCTATCACCCTCTCCTTACTCCCACCTTCCTGTGGATTGGCTGAAGACCAAACTCCACTTCTGTACCCTCCCCTCTTTATAAGCTAGTGTCAGACCCCAGTTCAGGGTCCTCAGCTGTCAGTCTCCCTGGAGTTAATGAATCTGGATTATACTGCAGCTGGAGTCCATCTCTTCTCTCCTGTTGGGTAGCAGCCCTCTCATTGCGGATCCCCGTCCCTTAAGGCGAAAGCCTTAGGTGCCCTCCTGACTGGACCCAGGACCAGGAGAGTACCCCAGTGCTGCCGGTGGTGCTGGCCACAGGTAGCGGGGATGTCCCGAAGGGGTGATCGTCTTTCCCCTCCGAGGCCAGCTGCCGCTGCAATGCATGACTGTGCCTGTGGTGAAGGAGTAATTTTCTCAGGGCATCCTGATATAGAGATGACTCTCAGGGAGCAGAAATCAGGATATGAGTATGTTGGATTGTGTTCTTAATCAGTTACAGTTAAATTAAGTTGTACTTTGTAAGTTGGTATATTCCATTCTCCCCTTATGTTAAGAGTGGTTCTGCCCAGTTGCCTCCTCCCTTGAACCCCTGTCAGTTTCCCTCTCTCCTCCCCAGTTGCCCCAGCAACCACCGTATCCTTTTGTTCTATCCCTCCTCAGTGCCCTGCCAGTCACTCGGCAACCTGACCCTTTCGTAGAGAAGGTTCTCTCTAGGGCGTCGAGTGATTGGTTCAGGGGCCGGGGCCCCTCCCCAGGATATCTCAGATTGGTTGAGTTGTCTGTATCCCTTTACCCACTACCCCCTGGTCCTCTATTG
This sequence comes from Onychostruthus taczanowskii, assembly GCF_017590055.1. Classification (NCBI taxonomy): domain Eukaryota; kingdom Metazoa; phylum Chordata; class Aves; order Passeriformes; family Passeridae; genus Onychostruthus; species Onychostruthus taczanowskii. The sequence continues at coordinate 1,979,222 of NW_024502125.1, read as the reverse complement.
GTTAGAGACCAGGCTCCAACTTTGCACCCACCTCCCTTTATAAGTTGCTGTCACCCTGTTAAACCCGTTTCTGCCTTCTGGCTCTGCTTGACCTTCCATCTCCCTGCTCCTCAATAAACCCGGTTATCCCAGAAGACAGAGTCCACCTTTTTCCTTGCTTCTGCTATAGCTAGCCAAGGGTCCTAGAAAGTGTGTACTCCCTGTCACACCGAAGTGGAGAGAGTACCTGCACTACTGCAGCTCGGGTGCCATCGGGCTCAGCAAGGCTGCCCTGAAAAGGGGCTTTCGGACACACTCGGCTGCAGGCCTGGCGCCCAACGTGAAGTGACGAGAAGAGCACCGTACCTCACAGAAAGCAGACTTTGAGCTCTGCACATCTTCAGGACTGTGACAGGAGTGACCTTGTAAGTTCGCCTGGCCACCAAACCACCTCTGGTCAAAGCACACCCATCCAAGGGTAACGCTCCCAGAGGATTGAAGAAGGTAGCTCCACCACCTTCGGAGTCTTGTCCAGGCAGGAACCATCTCCTTGGACTTTTCATTCTACCCATCACTGGACTGACTCCAGAGGGAGGACCCGTGTTCAGGTGAAGATTGACCTCGCCCCTGACAGTAAGTGATCTTCTCTTCCCTCCTTTCCATCATCTTTTTGGTACTCCTGTCTCTTTCCTGGCACTATCTCTTATTAGAAGGGTCCGGGCATCCTGGTCTCACTTTTACTTTAAGAGGCAGATGTTTTTAATACCTTTATACTCTTTTAGGGGTGGTGTTGCGCAACCACCCAGCTTGACAGGGGCCAGCACAGGTTTTCATTTGTCTTTTACTTTCTGTTTTTCCAAGGGTGGTGGGCGATGAACTCCTCCTTTAACATCGAGAGTGATGGGTGCTTCACTCTCTGGGGTTCAGAAAAGGGCTTACTTCCAAGTTGCGGGTATCTTTGTCCGGGGGGGGGGGGGAAATTAAAATTAGAAAAAGGGAGTTGAAAAGATTGATTTGTTGGCTGTTTTCCCAGTTCCCTGAGATTTCTCCTGACCAATTGAGTGAGGTCTCGTTTTGGGACATTGCTATTGCAAAATTAGCTGAGTTAAGTCAGTCAGGGGATTCCTCCCTTTCTAAAGTCATTTTTTGGGCTCATCATACCAGAGCAATCTTAAACTCCAGTAAGGAATGGAGAAGGCAAACGAACGTTTGTTCAGTCCCCAGTTCTTACAGTTCTCCCCATCCCACCCCTCGTCCCTCCCGTTTTCCCTAAAGCGGGAGTCCTGAAGGGGGCCCCTTCTCATGGCACGATTCGGGGTTCCAACTTCCCCAACTCCCTTCGGGACTCCCACTCCCCCTGCCCGAAAGGTCCTGGCCAGATCTCTCGGGGTCCTCGCCCTTCTCAGACCTTCCCAGTTCATAAGTCCCCATCCAGTGTTCGTTTTGCTCTCCCTTACCCTGACCCTCAAAATGGCTCCCATGGGTTTCAAAATGGTGGGGGTTTTATGAATTTTCCCGCCAATCCCACTTCTTCTTCCCAAAATCCCTTTCGGTCCAAGAACAACCCCTTTACTAATCCAGACCCCTCCTATTGTTCCATCCCTGCAGTTGTCCCTCCTCCAGTCCTGCCTCCTGTCCCTCCCTATTCCCAAGCTCCTCCTTTAATTCAAGCTCCTCCCTCAGCTCCTCCATTTCCAATTGTTCCACCCCCTGGTTACGCCCCTGAGGCAGAGACTGAATTGCCAGATCTCCCTGCCCAGTTTCTTGGCCACTCCCCTTCCTCTGTTCCTTCCAGTTCCCATGCCCTGCCTTCTGGTTCCCACGATTTGGTTCCCATGGGGCGAGGGGTGGAGGACCTGAGACCGGTGAGCACAAGCCCAGTGGACCCCGTTCCCGCACAACATCAAAGAATTATGTAAGGCTCAAAAAGACTTCGGTTGCGACAGTGAATATTTTCGGGGAATTTTAAAGGCTACCCTTACAGAGTCAGAAGTGACTCCAGCCGACTTAAAAGGTTTATTTTCCTGCCTCCTTAATCCCACTGAATACACCATGTGGGATGAGGCACGGATGAGCTCTGCTCATGAGGCCCTCTTGACTTTGTGGGAGAACCCCCAAACAGGTGTAGATATGACGGGGAACCCATCTCAATTGACCACCTCTGTGGCCTGGGGAACGGGGCAGAAGGGCTAGCTCAGGCCCGCTTGATACCTTGGGAGGTTTGAAGGGAAACTGCTTGATTAGCACACTAGGCATTTTTGGCCTTGAGGGTTGAGGCTCTCCTGGTCACCTATTCTAAGATCTACCAAGCTGCTGCTGCTTCAGAGCCTTTTTGCAGCATTTGTGGAGCGTCTCCAAAAGGCTGTTGAGCTGCAGGTGAAGGGTGAAGAGGCCTGCTGTGAAATCTTGGTTGAGATGGCCACAGCCAATGCCAACCCTAAGTGTAAGGCAGCCATCCTCAGTCTTCCATTAGAGGCCCCCCCCACCTTACAGCTCATGTTAAAAGTATATTCTAGGAAGGTCTCCACCCTTCCAGAGGAGACAGCTCCACGGGATTCGACCCGAGAAACCCTCAAAGAGTGGCCTTTGCAGAGGCTCCAATTGATTTATACCCAGCGTCAGCCTCATCAGCTCTATCTTCACCTCTAACAACACTGAGATTGGCTCGCCTCCTGCTGCCTGCGGATCGCCCATGTTATCTCTGTGGCAAGCAGGGCCACTGGGCCCCAGCCTGCCTGATCTGGCAGGAATGGCTGCAATTCAGAAGGCGGCAGTCCCTCGCTGAAGGGGGGAAACAAAAAAACTAAATAAGAAGTGCAATCCCTCCCTGCGCAAAGACATAAATAGGGTGGGAAAAGTGACATCTATAAGGGAGGGCAAGGGAGGAGATTTATCCCAACACATCCCACCTAATTTTTACATTCCACTTGATTTGACTACACCACGGGACTTGACTTGTAAAAACTTACCTAATGTATCATCAATCTACTCTGACCAGCGACCCGTTTTGACTACTCTTGTCTAAAATATCCCCCTTCAGACTTCAGCTGATGAAGCCCTTACATCTTGAAGATACCAGTTTTTGTGCGGTAACTGTGTCACCATAGTGCCCAGGTAATTGGCAGCGGATCCACTGTAAGTATGTGGTTGTTGGGGATTTTAAATTTACTCCTCCAGAGGTCACTGTCCTGCCGGGACTGTTGTCATCTGACGTGGAGGAGTTCTCCCTATGATTGTTTTGTGTCCACCCCCCCACCTTCCTTCCAAAGGGGCAAATAGTGGCCCAGGCCATTCCGGTCCCAGAGTTAACCTGGGACCCAGAGAAACCAACCAATTTCAACCCTGATTATCCCGTCACTGTAGGCTGGGCCCAATTAATTAACAGGGATAAACCCAGGTTAACCTGTAGCCTCAGGAAGGGTGGGGATAGAACATCTCTTCACGGAATGGTGGACACAGGGGCGGATGTGATGATCATTCCCACACGGGAATGGCCGTCACATTAGGAGTTGCAACCCGTGTCTGGACAAGTTCAAGGTATAGGGGGTGTGCAATTGGCTAAACAGTCATGGAGTGTCATTGAAATTACAGGGCTGGACGGACAATTGGCTTAGATCCGTCCATTCGTTTTAGATTATACTGAGCCCCTGTGGGGAAGAGACCTACTGGCCCAGTGGGGGGCAAAACTGACTTACCTAAAGCCCCCCAGGTTTTTCGGGCAGCGGTCACTGACGAGCGCCCTACCCATAAACTGAATTGGCTGTCAGATAAACCAGTATGGGTAGAACAGTGGCCGTTCAACAAACAAAAATTAAAGGCGCTGAAGGAGCTCATTGAGGAGTAGCTGCTCAAAGGAAATATCATGGAGTCCACGTCTCCATGGAACTCCCCTGTCTTTGTAATTAAGAAACCTAACAAAGACAAGTCCTCCATGACCTCTGCCAGATTAACAACATTATTGAGGATATGGGGTCTCTTCAACCAGGGATGCCATCCCCCTCAATGCTCCCCCAAAACTGGAATTTGGCCAGTTTGGTAATTGATATCAAAAATTGTTTCTTCCAAATTCCTCTACACCTGGATGATGCCCCATGGTTTACCTTCTTGGTTCCCATCATCAACTGGGAAGCCCCAAGGAAGCGGTACCACTGGTGGGTTCTCCCTCAGGGAATGAAGAACACTCCAGCGATCTGTCAGCAGTACGCTGTTTCCTTACTCACCCCAATTTGGGAAACCAGAGGGGAGGCCATCCTATACCACTACATGCATGACATTTTAGTCTGTGACCCTAGCAATGACATACTGATCCATGCACTTGACGTAGTAACATCTTCATTAATTGCTGCAGGGTTTGAGTTACAAAGTGAGAAGATTCAATGGGTGCCACCTTGGAAGTACCTCGGCTTGGAAATTTCAGAAAGAACTACCATTCCGCAAAAATTAGAGATCAGGAATACTGTTAGTACCTTGGCGGATGTCCATCAGCTGTGTGGCTCCTTGAATTGGGTGAGACCTTGGCTGGGAATCTCCACCGATGCCCTGGCCCCTCTTTTCAATTTACTGAAAGGGAGAGAGGAGCTTAGTTCTCCCAGGTCACTCACCCCAGAGGCACAGAGGGCTCTGGAAAAGCCCTCAATCCTTTATGTCCAGTAGGCAGGTCCACTGTTACCAGCTGGGCCTGCCCTTCAAGTTCATAGTTTTAGGGAACCTGCCACACCTCCATGGCCTCATTTTTCAATGGGTTGAAGCACCTAAAGGCAAGGCAAAGGATCAATGCTCAAGGAATCCCCTCTTGATAACAGAGTGGGTTTTCCTCAGTCATCAGAGATCCAAAAGAATGACAAGGCCACAGGAACTGATAGCTGAACTGGTTCACAGAGCAAGGTTGTGAATCAGGGAGGTAGCAGGCTGTGATTTGAACTGCATCCATTTACCAATCAAATTGATCTTGGGCCAAATTACTAAAGCAATGTTGGAACAACTCCTCCAGGAAAATGAGGCCCTGCAGTTCACGTTGGACAGTTACACCGGACAAATTTCCATTCATCGGCCGGCCCACAAAATTTTTGATTTGGAAGTTCAATTTAAATTAGCACTAAAAAATATTCAGAGCTAGAAGCCCTTGAAAGCTCTAACTGTATTTACTGACACGTGTGGAGAGTCCCACAAGTCAGTTATGACTTGGCGGGATCCTCAAACTCGGCGGTGGGAGGTTGATGTTGTTGAAGTTGAGGGTTCGCCTCAGATAGCCAAGTTGGCCGCTGTTGTTAGAGCCTTCAAGAGGTTATCTGAACCTTTTAATTTGGTCACAGATACTTTATATGTAGCTGGTGTAGTGTCCAGAGCCGAGAATGCACTATTGCAGCAGGACGTTTCCAACACTGCTCTGTTTGACTTGCTCTCAAAATTAGTAAAATTAGTCTCCCACCGAGAGCAACCATATTACGTGATGCATGTTTGGTCCCACACAGACCTGCCAGGGTTCATTGCCAAGGGGAACAGGAGAGCTGATGCTCTTGCTGCCCCGGTGGAGATGGCCCCGCTCCCAGATGTGTTCAGTCAGGCTAAGATCAGCCATCAGATTTTCCACCAAAACGCGCCTGGCCTGGTTTGCCAGTTCCAGCTTACTCGAGAGCAGGCCAGGGTGATTGTGGCCACATGCCGCCACCGTCAACGAGATCAATTGCCAGCTATCAGTGCTGGGGTCAACCCCAGAGGCATTAACAGCTGCGAGGTGTGGCAGACTGACATCACACATATACCTTCTTTCGGGAAACTCTGCTACGTCCATGTTTCCATTGACACCTTTTCTGATGCCATCTATGCCTCTGCCCACACAGGGGAGAAAGCAAATGACATCCGAAAACATCTTCTTTTAGCCTTCTCCTTCATGGGCGTCCCCAAGGAGATTAAAACGGATAACGGGCCGGGGTACCGCTCCAAGGAATTTGCAGCTTTCCTGCAGCAATGGGGAGTCAGACACAAGACCGGCATCCCTTACTCCCCAACAGGACTGGCCATGGTAGAGAGGGCTCACCAGAGTCTCAAAAGTACGCTCGAACATCAGCGTGAGACACTGAAGGTGGACCCTCCCCAGGTCTGGCTAGCCAAAGCCTTGTTTACATTAAACATCCTGAATTGTAGTTTCAAGAACTTGAATGCACCCATGCCTAGGCATTTCCATACGAATCTGCAGCTGGAGCTGAAGGCAAGGCCCCGGGTCATGGTTAAAGACCTGGAGACCTGGAAAGTGGAGGGCCCCTTTGACTTGGTCACCTGGGGGAGGGGATATCCTTGTCTATCCGCTCCCTCAGTACCGAAATGGGTACCCTCCAAACGGGTTGAGCCTTTCATTCCACGTAAACAATGCATGACAAGTCAAGTCCACCAGGTCATTGGAACCTCATCCTCCTAGTATCCGTTCGGCTCATGACACCAACAGTTGCCTCATGGATCATCCCCCAGCCGAAGGCGAACCTGTGGAAAATACTCACCAGAGCCCTCGGCCAAGACTATCTCTGTCTTACCACCTCTTCAGCAGCAGATCCTGTCAACCTGCCTTGTGGGAATCCCTTCCAACCCAGATAACCTTCCTTCCCCACTTGATGGTCCCTTAAAGCTCTTTACCCCCCAAAAAGTAACCTGCTCCCCAGGTATTGATCCCAAATTTGTGTGGAGAGATCTTCCCAAACTGAAAGTATGTGTTTCTGAGCCCTTTGAATTTAGTTTGCTCGGCTCCGCTCATGCCCCAGTTTGCATCTGATTCATTTACTCCCCAAAGCCCGAAGACAAAACTTTTCTCCCTGTTTTACAACATAATCAAGAATACATGGCTGGCAACTGGTGTAGTATGGTGGCACAAATTACAATATCCTCAACCTTTGATTTCTTACCCCGGTCCCCTCCCCGCAGTACATTTATGATTTGCGGTGACTAAGCATGGGCAGGCATTCCCTCTCGCCTGGTAGGAGGCCCACGTTCCTTTGGGAAGCTGACGATGTTTGCACCCAATGATACCCAAATTGCAAATTTGAAGTTTAGGAATGTCGCACATCATTTGGCCTGTCCCAGAAGGGACCTCCAAGATTTAGATTCTCAGTGTGACTCTGAAATTGTCCACTGGTCCAAACCTGAAGGTGTCACGGTCATCATGCTTTTACCTTGGGTGGTCCTGGCAAAATCTCTAGGTGAATTGGCCCACCTAGAGTGTTGGGCAGCCAAACAAGCCAATCTTACCTCAGCTATCCTCAGCAACCTCCTATCGGACCAGCAAACAACAAGGCAGGCGACACTCCAAAACAGGGCAGCATTTCCTGCTCCTGTTGAACGACCACCGGTGCGAGGAGTTTGAGGGACTCTGCTGCATGAACCTTTCTTCCAAGGCCGAGGATGCTTGTAAGTCAATCGCGCAGCTAATGTCCATGTCCACCAACTTAAGAAAGAGAGCGTGGACTGGCTGGGGGACATTTTCTCTGGATGGGGCCTTTCGGGTTGGGCGAGCTCTGTCGTTAAAACCATTTTGTCAGTCTGTTTATTATACTGATTGTTGTAGCTGCTGCAGGTATCATTTGGAAGTTGTCAAATTTATTTCAAAGTTAGCATCTCCCCCAAACATCAGCAGAGTTCAGGTTTCGGCACCAGCACAGAATAATGAAAATCAAGATCCACCCGTTCAGCTATGGTTTGAAAATCTACATCCAAACTCGGACTCTGACACTGATGTTTCAGTTAATATCTCTCCCTGTTGAAGATAGTTTTTCTTTCTCTCTCTCTCCCGTTCCTTTTTCAATGTTTTAAACAGAAAAGGGGGAGATGCTGGGTTGTGTTCTTAATCAGTTACAGTTAAATTAAGTTTGTAAGTTGGTATATTCCATTCTCCCCTTATGTTAAGAGTGGTTCTGCCCAGTTGCCTCCTCCCTTGAACCCCTGTCAGTTTCCCTCTCTCCTCCCCAGTTGCCCCAGCAACCACCGTATCCTTTTGTTCTATCCCTCCTCAGTGCCCTGCCAGTCACTCGGCAACCTGACCCTTTCGTAGAGAAGGTTCTCTCTAGGGCGTCGAGTGATTGGTTCAGGGGCCGGGGCCCCTCCCCAGGATATCTCAGATTGGTTGAGTTAAGTTGTCTGTATCCCTTTACCCACTACCCCCTGGTCCTCTATTGGTTAGAGACCAGGCTCCAACTTTGCACCCACCTCCCTTTTGTAAGTTGCTGTCACCCTATCAAACTTGTCTCTGCCTTCTGGCTCCGCTTGACCTTCCATCTCCCTACTCCTCAATAAACCCGGTTATCCCAGAAGACAGAGTCCACCTTTTTCCTTGCTTCTGCTATAGCTAGCCAAGGGTCCTAGAAAGTGTGTACTCCCTGTCACACCGAAGTGGAGAGAGTACCTGCACTACTGCAGCTCGGGTGCCATCGGGCTTGGCGAGGCTGCCCTGAAAAGGGGCTTTTGGACACACTCAGCTTCATGAATAGGCTTGTGTCTCTCTACCCCTCCCATGTTTCTAAGCTGACCTCCCCAATCCGGGCAGACACAACAGCAAGGACCAGGAGAAGGCACAGTGATCCTCTCCACCATTTGTGGTCCTTCCTCCCCGCTGTGTCAGGACTGGGTGACTGGGTGGCACTTACAGTATTTGCAGATCCTGTATGCCCCATGAAAAAGCTTGCTGTGTTGGTTAACCAGGCAGCTCACAATGTGCTGCTGTCAAGGTCCCAAAGCTCTTGTGGCCAAAAGCTGGCAAGACATGCCAGCACGACACTGGTCCTGCAATAACAACCCCTGTCCTTGATCACTGAAAGCTGCAGGTTTCCATCACATGGAGAATCATCCTGAATCATCCTGAATCACGGAGAATCATCCTGGTTTTACATTGTTGATATGAAGCAGAAATCCTACCCTAAAATACTCTAGTCCTTCTAGATAGCCTCTTAGATTAATACCTTGTACCTAAGAAGTGAATTTATTTTAGAATGACCTGTTAAACAGTATATGTTTTCACATTACAGTTGAGTACCACCTCCTGTAAAAACAAAGGTGTTTAAGTAAAAACCTTACAAAAACAGCACTTGAAAAAGTATACTTTTAAACTTCCAAGGATAATTATTTTTGCAGCCCTGAAAAGTAGTTCATATGTTGTACAAATACCCTTCAAATATCGTAGTTATCTTTTGCGGCACAAAGGGTAATATGTTCTCTTCTTTAGCAAATCAAAACAACAAAGTCCATCCCTTCAGATGCTGATGGCAGTGTGTCACCCTCCAGGACAATGGGAGTTGGAAATAGAAGAGGAGAAATACATGTCACATCAGGGTTCTCCGAACCCCTTTTGTCATGCTACCTGTTTCAATGCTGCAACACACTGAGTTCAAAGCAAAATGGTTTCATAATAAAGGGATATTTGTGATTAATTGTTACCATAATGTGTTATCATAACATTTGCAAGGATTGGTGTGCTGTCAGTGGCAGTCATCTGTAGTTCTCCTGCGGTCACAGAGCGTTGGAAAGCTGGCCAGCAAGCTCCCTGGGTGACCGAAGGGACACAAAAGAGGGGCTGCCCCTGAGCCTCTGCCTAGGTCTGTCCGGTGGCAGTTGGAGCAGTGGCGTGGGCCACGCTGCAGCAGGACACCACAAGGATCCCAAGGCAAAGAGGCGAAGAAGAGAACACTTGTATGCAGCCCAATGAAGTTTTATTCAGAGGATGGATCAGGGACGAGTGACAGTGGAGCAGTGCTCTGACTGGGGTTCTTAAAAGGGGTTCATCTAGGAGGTGGGGGCATAGCATAGCCAATGGGGAAACATGTAGGGAGGAGCAAGAAACTTAGCAGGACCAATGAGGCTAACACAGGGAAGGGGAGAAGCCTCTGGGACAAACCAGCTGTTAGGATCAGGGTAATTGACACTGAACTTTCAAGAACAAAAGGGGGGGATCTGAGTTGATGGGCAGGGGAAGGGGACAGCACAACTTGGATTGACAAGTCCACACAAGGGAGGAAAGGGAGGAGCAAGAAGACAGCCACAATGAGTGGCAACCGAGTGGTGGGAAACCTTAGGGGTAAACAATCTGGGAGAAACCATTGTGAGGGGATAAAACAGGGGTACAAGGATCAAACCATTATTCTTTACTAACACTGAATCACTATTACAATTGAAATAAATTACAATTGAAATAACTATAAAAACTCAGAAAAACACACTGCCACAGTCATCCTACACAACACATCTCAAATTCTAGTGTATATAAGAACTGTCTGTGAGTGGTTAAATGGTGGCTACATGAGTAAGTAAAAATGCTGTTGCTGATGTAGAGCATGTGAGTAGCAGTAAGTAAGGCAATCCCTTTAATCCTTTTACTTCCTAGGTAAATAGTATGAAACCCCATATGCATAAACATTAAGTATGTCTGTGGTACCATAAAGAAATACAGTTTGACCACAGGGAAGTTTGCAAGAAGGGATAAAAAAGGAGCCATGAAACAGGGGCAGCATGAAGGAGCTGTGTAGACCAGTTATCCAACTTTGGTATCTCTCCAATGAGGTCAGTGACTGCTGTTCATAACTGTGATGGACAAGTTTATAAGTTAATGCTATTGGAATTGTTACTGTGAATGTGAAGTTGTAATAAGTTAAGTGTGTTAATTAAATTGTTGTTAAAATGTAAAACCTTTAATGTTACTGTTAACCTGAAGTTGTAATGAGCAAAGTTGTTGTTACGATGTTAAATCTGTTAGTTACCTCCACTGTTAATCCTGTCATTTCACACATACCCTTGTTACCTCCGTCAAGCACTGCCTCCGCTGCTCTCTAAAATGGCACTGAGAAAACCTCCCCGAGAAATATGCAAATTAAGGGGAATTCAAGGGGAATCTGACTAAAGACCCTAAAACCAACAAACTAAACCAAAATTTAAGAAACTAAGCAAAGGGTTCCTCTAGCAAGGAGTACTCTTACTCCATTAGTGAGGCTTTAAAAGATCACTGTAACCTCAACAGAACAGAGTCAGAGTGAGGACCCTAGACTTCAAGCCAGGCAGAGTGACTTCCCAGGCATGCCTGTGAGGACGGAAGCCCCAGTTCTGCTGTGGAGGAAAGCTATGTCACCTCCTCCTCTGTGTTGCCACAGGGAGCAGTGGCGGTGTGCGCGACCCCTTGGGCTCCCACCCAGAGCTGATCATTTAATAAAGGCATCAAAAAGGAGAAAGATCTCCTGCCCATTTATTTCACCAACCCCCACAGCTCAAGCTGCTGTCTCTTGGCCACCTCTCTGGAACATCAAATAAAAGCTGAGTTGCACTGTTGGGATGCCATATCCTTGCTCCAGAGGTGCAGGAGGCACTTCTACCCTGTGCAGCCATGGAGCTTCCAGCCAGCCTTGCAGAAGGCACCACTGGTGATGCAGCTGTGGCAATGAATGAGTTTATGTATTCTTGTGAAATCCATGCAGGAGATGATGGAATTTCCACTAATTTCTATCAGGTGGCATCCACACACAACTGCAATGTTTGCAATAGCCAAGCTAGCTATTCTAAGGCTGGTTCAGGCCTGTCCATAGAAACAGAAAAACATAAAATAGCCTGCAGGTAGTTGTACTTTAAGGTATTTATGTCAGTGTTTTCCAACTCATAATCATATAGCAGAGTCAACAGGAGGTTTGCTGGCTTGACTGAAAGGTCCTCCATGTCACTCTCCCCCATGTTAATTATGTGCATTGCAACTGAGCACTGTTTCATGTTGTGAACTGAAAGGACCAACTTTAACATGAAGAACAAAGAGATGTACAAGTTAATAGTAGTTATAGATAAAAAAGGTAATTTCTGTCCTCTGAATGAACCTGGAGAGCATCTCAGTGCCCCTACTGTCTAGGGGCAAATAGTGTCTATCTTCTTCTTGAGGCATTAGTCCTCCGCACAGAAGACCACCCTTACTACCACACTGCACCCTCTCCATGGCACTCTCAGCAGAAAATTCAGTACAGGGATGCAGAACCCAACTGTGACTCACAAAGAAAAAGGCTGTGCAGAGTGTAATAAGGATAGGAGGGGAACGGGGAAATATAGAGTTGTGTTTGGTAAAGCTGGGCACTGTGCTGGTGAGGATGGTAAGGTTGAGCCACCATTCTTCAACCTCCAATGTGGATAATGATTGAAATGTGGCATCTCGAAGCCCAGCCATGAGAAGCGTCTAGTTTCTGTGATACTGAAACTGTGGAGTATGTTAATCAGTGGCCTGCACAGCAACAGAGAAACCCCCTCTCCCAGCAAATCTGCAGGTGACACTAAATGAGAAAGATTAGCCTACGCAGGGAAGAGCAGCACTTCAGCCCATAATCACCTTAAAGGTAAGATACCTGAGGGTGTTAATCCAGACACCAGAGGTTCAAGCCACTGGTAGCCCCATGAAGCTTAGCCATGAGAAGCAGAACTGGGCAGGACAGTCAGAAGCACAGCACAGCTGGGGAGTGCCAGGCTATGTCACCACCCCGCTAAAGTGGACCAAAGGACTTGCAGTGGACTGCAGGCAGAAGCACTTGCTGTGAGCAAGGCCAGATGCCCACTGAAAGCGCATCAGATGGAGTAAGGCTTTTTGGTCAAGGGATGCTTTCATTCCCCTCTACTCAGTGATACTGCTCTCCCAGGATAGAGCCCAGATAAGGCGGGATTTGGAAATGGGATAAATATGATACCAATATGATACCAAGGATAGATATGACTGCCAAGGAGAAGCTTGAGGAGCTAATGTTCAGTTACAAGAGTGGGACAAAAGAGTGACCACCTGCAACAACTCAAAGGGAATGTAGAAACATGAGAGCCAAACCCCTCCTGAAAGATGACACAGAAAACAACAATGACTGCAAGCTGTGCCTTGAGAAGGTCAGAACAGGTATCAGGAAGATTTCTTTGCTAGGTGTGGAATTCAGCACAGAACCAGGCTATTCAGGGAGGCTGGAAATCCTCCCTGAAGGTTTTCAGGACTGGAGGGAGTCAGAGATAATGGGTGGGTGAAGTCCTACAATAAAGCAGTTCTACTGACAGAAAAAGAGGTAAAGTGTTACTTCTTAGTATTCAGCATGGAAAACAGCTGTACTCAAAATGACTCTGCACAGCTCTGTGATTTCACAGCAGGGATGCTGTACTCTAAAAGAAGCATGTGCATGTTGAGGCCACATCCAGCAAGGTGGGGATATGTCACAGGTCCTTCCACTGTGCAGAGATGAATTGCCCAACTTCTTGAGTAATTCTTTTCCTCCTGCTCTTGGGGAGGGGTAAAAAGGTACCTGAGGCAAGAAGGAAAGAGCATCTTCAATGAGATGAAGGCCTGACTCTGCTGTAAGCCTTTTAATGAGGCATGGAGCATATGGTTCCCTTCTTCCACTGAAAAACAAGAAAGGCTTGTTAATCATTCAGCAGTGCTCCACATTTCTGCCACTGTGCTGCAACGTGGGCAAAAGTTTTATCACTGCGGGGCACAAGGTGGAGCAAACAAACCTTTGCCTGCTCCTCCTTGTGCCCTGCAGTGATCAAACCTCTGCTGAGGATGTAGCAAAAAGCTGCGCCTGCTGGGACCCACACCAGATCGACAGCACATCATGTCCCAGGTACGCTTCCATCTCTGCCTAGGACCCTCTCCCAAGGTCTGAGAGGTATCCCAGCAACAGGAAGGCACTGCCTACGCTCTGAAACCTCTTAATGCATCCCGCTACAGAGTTTAAGGTGTAAAGAGTAAGCCTTGAGCACCAGCGTGTGTCTTTTTGGTGTTTTTGCTGGGCACATACACCATCCTGCCGAAGCAGGACTGAAGCAAGCACTGCACCCTACCTGGACCATGAACAAGGAGCTCAGTTTCCAAGTTTCCATTTGACAAATACATCCATTCACTGGGGTTTCTTTATTTTTCTAACTGGGGGAGAAGATCACCCATTATAGTGTATTCTCTGTGTCCCCAGGCCCACATAGAATTTCCAGCAGCTCTCCTCAGCATTCCACATTATAAAATCAATCTCTTATTTAAGACGGATATTTTTTAATTTTTAATAATGTATTTTGTGATTTGTTACAGCCCTCAGTGTTGTATTATTTATTTATTTATTGCACCTGTGTAGTGCCCTGCTACATGGTAACAGAGGAACTACAGAAATTAGAGACCTAAGTAAAACCAAGTTCAATAATTCTGCTACATCTAGGACTACATCCAAAATTAACAAAAGAGCAAAACTGCAATGCAAGAGCAATACCATAATATTTTGTTCCCAAGTTTTAACTGACCCAGTGGAAGCAAGCTACAATACTCAGAAAAATCAATCATCACTGCAAGAAAAATTAGAACTGGATCTTAACATATATCCCAAGGCATTTCCAAAATAAGTAATATGTTGTGGAGTTCTTAAAAGTGAATAATAAATTTGCACACAGCCTCAAATGAAACAAATATAAAGGTTTTCTTTTCGTCCCTTTCTTACATTCTCCCTGCAAAGGTGGCTCCCTTTCAAAATACACTCAAAAGTCTTCTGCTGAGGGAAAAAGAAGATCAATTTACCTCAAAAATGCCTGCATTCAATAGGTATCTCAGCACCATTCATTTGGTAGCAAAGCTCCCATGAACTTCAGTAGACTACTGTTTATCTTAAGGATCTGAATTAATTTATCAGTGAAACCTGAAAGCATGAAAAGCAGGGGTTCTGGGCCTTGCCTGCAATTTGTGCTAACTCTTGGGGAAGTCATGGTTCTACCTGCTCAGGCACAACAGCTACAGCATGCCTGCTTCCCCAGAGTTTGGCTGCAAGGAGCCCCACGAGCAGCCCAGTCCACAGGCCTGCTTTCCATGGGAAGAGTGCAGTGAACACACTCTTGAGTGGCAGGGAGTGGAAGAAAGCCAGATGTAGTATCTATTTACTCACAATCACCAAACGAATCCCTGTCCTTCGTGGTGCACAGGACCTGGTACAGCGAGGAGGTGGAGCTGCCAGGAATAAGCAGTGTAATGACTTTCCCTTCAGGAAATCTTTACTGAACTAAACAGAACTGGTTCTGGTATTCCTGGTTCAAATTTCTCATGCTTTGATGACTCCATTTACAAAGTTCAATACTTCTGACATCTTTCTGCAAAAGTCCATGTTTCATTCACTTCCCTCAAGGTAGCATTGAAGAAATTTTTCGCTGATGGGTCTTCTTTCCATGTTGCTTTTTCCCTAGCTCCACAAACACTCCTGTCCTGCAGAAATACACCTTTTTCAAGGCTATTTTCCTGTTGCTCTGAAGCCTCTCACTGCCTCTGAGTGGTGTCCCAGCCACCAGGCCAGTCTTTGATGAATGTCAAACCATGGCACTCTGCTTTTCACCCCACTGCCACGTGCCTGCCTGCTGGACTGCTCTAAGTCTTCACAGATGACAATGAGGCAATTTAGATGCTGACTATCAGGATATCTGGAGTGTTGGTTGAGCCGGCAGCAGAGATGATCATGTTGAGCCTGCCCCTGCTTGCAATGGCCTTTCAAGATGTTCTGCTTCCTCAGGCACTAGAATGAGAGTAGGAAAAATAACTTGGTTTAATTTCTGCTTTCTGTAGATGATTAAGTGGTAAGGGTCTAGGCAGCAATTACAAATCCAGCCCTGAGAGACTTAGCAATCTCAAAGCCTACTTGAAATAGCTCCAGAGGGAAAAATGCCATTTTATTTTTCCCAGGACTGGCTGTCTGAATCATACCTAAGAGGAAATTCCAAGAAAGCAGACCATGAGTTTCTGTGGATGGTACCTCCTTCATGCGCTATGCAATTGTCACTGGCCTTGGCATCAGGATGTGGTTTTGTCTCATACAGAATAAAAACCTCTCTAGTTTTAATTGAGAATGGCATACAGACAAAGCAAAGCAATCTGAGTGACCTTCTTAATTTGGTAAACTCACTGACTGACCTCAGTCAGCCAGGGCTGGTTAGAGCCAGCCACAGCTATCTCCAAAAGCTTTTCAGCTCATCAGTGTCAGATCTGAGTCTTTTGTGGGGAGAACCGGAGCCTGGCTCTCTTCAGAAGCAACCCTGTGTCCAGACTAGCCAACCTCCATGTGAGCAAGGTGAAATTAATCTCCCGCTGAGGCAGAGCTGCACTACCATTTACTCTCTGACACATGAATTTGGGCTGGAAGCTGAGAGCCTGTTTTGTGGTGAGAGCTCAGCAGCAGACCCAGAGGGTGGTGAATGCTCCAGCACTCATGAGCAGAGCTGCCCCCCTGGGCAGCACGGCTTGCCTTCTGACACTGCAGTCCTCTCATCAAATTCTGCCACTGAATGAGGGGCTGTAGCACACGTAACCAGACACAGCTGCTTCCTTCTTGCAGGGGGTATGCTGGTGCTTCCTCTGCAGACCTGCCTTGCACCATGACACAAGGCCATAAGAAGTGTCCTGCTGGATGCAAGAGACAATTCATCCTCCCCGCACTGTGTCTTTGTGAGGGTTTGTGAGCCTGGCCGTGACCTGCCTGGCCAACCCCTGCCCCTGTGTGCGGATTTCCACACAGAATTCCCCAGGAGAGAGCTGTGATGGAAGGTACTCCAGAGGGTACCTCCCTGTGGAGCTATTCTAGCAGCACTCCTACAATCTTCCATCCTCTAATTTCCCCCACCCCACAGGGAGCCCACCAACACTGGCCACTTCTGCCATCTCTTGTAGCAACGAATTCATACACCCACCTTGCAGAAATGTTTTCCTTCATCTGCTTTAAACTGACCTTGGTCTAATGCTCCCTGTTTCTGGTTTTATGGGATTTGAGTTCAGTGAATCACAATACTGAAGTCACCTTATTGCTGCCTACATGGTTTTGTAAAGGACACTGCTTCTTTAAATGGCTGCAAAATAAACAGCCTGAAAGTAAACAGCCTGAAAAAATATAGGAGATTTCCATTCCCTTTGCTGCTTAGTAGAGCTTGGAAGTCACAGAATTCATTGCTTATTCAAGAGAGCAGCACATGTTTTAGACCTGGATTTTTGGTGGCAAGATGTGTTTTTAGATGGTTAGTTTCTTGTAGGACCTTTCCACAATTAACAGCTCTGCCTGAGGGAAAGGAATTAGCCCTGTCTTAATGTTTGCAAAAATAGTGCCAGGTACACACCTGCAATTTTAGCTGAAATGCCTCTGAAAAATCATAGGTCAAATTTGAAAACTACCCATGATTGCTTTAAGCTACATAAAAACTTTTCTTCTTGTGACGTCTTGCTGTGGTTTTGAATGAATCATTCAGACACTATTCTCAACAGTGCTCCCCTGCCAGTGAGCACCGAAAACTGTGTGGCACACTTGCTGAAAAGTACAAAACATTTTGATGACAGTCTTCAGGAAGTCTGGCCATAGATACACACCAGGTGCCAATCTGAAATTTGGCCACTGATTGGTTTGACCATAACTTCCCAAAATCTCACTTCCGGGTCAAACCATGACAATCCACCCTCGCCTCTGAGAACACAATATAATGGCTTCACTAACTATTCCATAGTAACACGCTCTAAAGAAGAGTGGGAATCTTTACCCACTCTGCCCCAGAAATCTATGTTATCAGTTTCTTCCTCTGGAAACCAGACCAAATAAAACAGGCTGACCCCAAGGGGACTGCCTGCATATTAATTGGCCCAAATTTGTAAGGTGCCTTGAGATAAAAGGTGTTATGAGGATTCTGGGAATGGAGCCAAAACATGTTTCCCTGATGTAGCCCTGAGTAATTCTGTGCAGGTCCATCACAGGAATGATCTTTCTGTTCTCTTAAATTTGCTAGCTGAATGTGTTGCTCTGTTTCATCTCAGTTGTTAGAAAACAACTAGCTTGAGGCCTTGAATCAGCAATAAATCAACTTTTTAAAACAAAAAAACATAGCACACCCAGTAGATCAACTGACCTTTAGCCCCGAACATAAAACTGAGAAGTACATTACTGTTTGTTTTGCACCAGGCAACTCTCTATTCCTTTGTGTCCTCATGTGGTGCTCCTGGTGCTACTCCCAGCTACTCTATCACAATGCCATAGTGATTCAGGCTCTGAATAACATACAGGTTTCTTCTCCTGGAGCATGTTAATAGGTTAAGCTCACAGTTGCTAATTTTATAGTATTTCAAAAGACTATTATGTACTTATGCATTGTTTATTGCACAAATCTAGCATGATGTATTATTTACAGCAGTATTAAAAGTCTTTGTTATTTATTATGTTCCCATATTAATATATATTATTTCAAGCAAGAATTTTTGCAGTGTTGTTTGTTGATTTTACCTACTGGAGTTAGTATTCTGCAGAGTAGACAGTACTGTCCTGTGGGCTGAGATTGCTGAAATCTAATTACCTTGGTCAATAAATACTATTCACTTTTGCCTGAGCATTATTTTGTAACTCAAGGATGGATTGTGGTCAGCTTTGTCTGGGTATAAATGATCATGAAGAGGGATGCAAGGTATCTGCTCTCCTCTATGCAGAATGCTTGTGCAGAGTACCATACACCAAATTTCCTCTGCCTGTGCACCTGGGCAGATCCACAGACTGCTGCAGCTACTACAGAAATCCAGTGAGCTGTGGACACAGCTGTCCTCTTTATTTTCCTCCCTTTGAGGGAAACCAGAATCATTCTAAATAGAAAATTGAACAAGCCTCAGCTGATGCACACACTGGCTGGTTAGGGAGGTGATTTCTTGAAATTACATTGGTATTGCAGCAAAAGCTCTAGCTTAGAGTTAACAGACTTTCACAAAAAGACCTTGCTGAAATAAATTATTTTTGCTGGGGAACAGAACTTTACAACAAAGACATGTCCAGTCCTCTGTGGTTTAATCTCAGCAACTGACCTCTTGTCTTGGAAATACAGAGCCTGAGTGGTCTGTCTCTGAGAAGAGCTACTCTTGGGCAAATCAGAAGAAGACATTGAAGATTGAAAAAGGCTGGAAGGCACCTTGTAGGAGAAACAGGAATCCAGTTTGAATACAAGTTTTAAAACTGTTGAGACCACAGTCCCAGCCCTCCTCAAGGGTGCTGCCAAACTTCTTCCTTAAAGCATGGGTGGAGGCTTCTTCTGAAGAGTGTTCAGCTTTTAGTGATCTTCAAGTTCCACCTTCCTTTCCCACCCTGTCAGAAGCAGTGCCAGACCACATGGACATATCTAGAGCCATGTCCAGTGGTCTGATTTGCTTACATGTACTTGGGCTTATCCAGGAATTACCTGTCCTGCAGCAGGCCTCTCTCCTTCCAGCTCCACCACCTTGGACCTAATTTCTCCAGGCTGGCACATTTTACCTGCACCATCTTCCATGACTTGTCATTGCAAGATGATCTGGAGTTCACTCAAACATCTTTCATTAAATGGTGGCTGTTTGCCATGAAACCCTTCCTTCTACTAGGAGCTGAAGACATCTGAATCTTAAAGACAGTAGGTTACAAGAATCTTACCCTAACTAATCTTTAATGAGAACAATTTCCCAGGCAGGTTTTTGATATTGTCTGAAGCTTCAAGGACTTTTGTGACCTAAGCTATTTGGTTGTCACTATGACAAACTTTCCCGAATCACTTTTGTCTGTGGGGTGTGCTATTTGTGTCCTGATTTTTCCATTTACTCTGTGTTTTTATCTTTGGTCCCCTGTATTCTCTTCAGCTTGCTCGCTGATCCAAGGTCTCTCCATTGTGCCAGCTCAACTTCCCTCTCCTGGTTTTCTCAGTTTGCCTCACTATTCTCCTTCCTTTGGTTTTTCTCTTTGCACTGAAAACAATAAAACTGTCTCACTCCACCTCTGTTGACAAAACTGTTGAGCATACTCATTGATCTTCACACTTATCCTGACTCACTCCTACACTAACAGTGGTGGAAAACTAGCTGTTTATCTCAATTAAATTTTGGTTGGCAATTAGCATCTACCTGTCACTATTACTCAGTTTTCTCCAGTGTCTCCTTCAGCTACTTTCTATGCTATTTTTTTCACCTGGTTTCCATGAGAATCATCTCAGTACATCTCTATCCTGCCAGACCTATATTTGGTTCCTGTCAGGAAAGAACAAATAGCGTACTCTCAGGCAATATTTGAGGCTTCAGCTGTTCAAGCAACACTTAGAATATGGTGAGATGATGGGAGTCACCTCATCAAAATGTATCCAGGACACTCCATTGTGGCATTTTGTGTTTTTTCTTAATGTTATTGTTGTATGCTGTTAGTTTGTAGAATGGTTTAATCCTCTCTTCCCCACTTCTGAGTCCCTCAGGATGGTTGCTTCCCAAGTTGTTTATCCCGTTTTTCCCGCCACTGGGTTGCCCCTCAAAGTGACTGATCCCCTGCTTATATGTGTGTGTCCATCCCTATGGTGCTGCCCACTGCCCCTGCCTGTCATTGTAACCACCCCCCTTTCTTTCCAGAAAATTCTGTATCAATCATCCCTAGTCTAGTCTATGATTTGTCCCCGAGGCTTCCTCCCTCCCCTGTGTAATCCTTGTTGGCTCCGTTGTATCTCGTACCCCTCCCCTTACCTATTGGCTACCTTATGTTTCTACCCCTTACACCCACTCCCTTTATAAGGGCTAGCCAGACCCTTTCCCCCCTGGCCCCATGTTGGAATAAAGCTTCCTTGGCACTCATACAAGTGTTCACTCTGTCATTCCTTCACCTTGGGACTTTATAGCCTACACCAGTGTGTGTCACCCATGCCGCAGATTGCACACTACCCGGGTATTCTCAGGGAGAGAGCCTGGGAGCGGCTGCTCTTGTGGCACCCTCCGGTCACATGAGGAGCAGCTGGCCAGCGCAGTGTGAGCCACACTCCATGTGCTCACATCCTGCTGTACCGTAATAAATGGAACACTGTCCCAGAGCACACTGTAGCTGCACACCCAGCTTCAAGTGACAAAAGCTTTACAGATGTGCCTCAAATCTCCAACTGTGGCAGTGAATAAGAACAGTGGCTGACAAAACAAGTTGACATCCTTTCAAATCTCACCAAACAGCCTGTGAGATGGGCAGCTGGACTTTAGATGAGAGCCCTTCCTTCTGATTTGTTGACTGGCCTTGTGAGAGCTCCATTTGGAATTTCACTGAGTCACTCACTTGTCATTTCACTGACAGAATGAGAGGGAAGAGATAGGGCTGCTCTCCTCCAATGGGACATGTAGCTCCATGACATAGAGAAGCGAAGGACCAAGCTTTGCAGAGGTCCCAGCTGAGTCAGCCAGGTGACTGGCAGCCCCTCAGGAGTCAGAGCAGGACATAAATCCTCATGGGTGGCAATAAAGCACAACACAGGGATCTCTCATTGCTCTTAAGGCAATGAAATTGCAACAAATTAAAGATGATGCAATTTGTATGAAAGACATTGCTGCATAATGCCATGCTGTATACAGCCTCTGAGAAAATTATACTAGAGGAATATTTACTTCACAAAGATCTCCCTCATCATCCAGCAAGATATTTTCTAAAACCATTATCTGGGGTTGGCATATGTGAGAGCTCTTAAACAGTAATAGTTCATTTTTTACCACTGAGTACATCAAATCTCGTCCACCTACAGCCTTATGACAACACTGGTTATTATGTCTTTAAAACATGGTGGTTCAGTTGGTTGGTTACCTCCTGTAATGAAGTGCTTGATTCAGTTCAGCACCTGATCCAGTTTAGGGAAAGAGTTCTTACACTGTGGAGACTAATAAACAGCTCGCAGTCAGTATGTAATGCTGCTCTATGCAAGTTTGTGAGAAAATACCCGAATTTCATTTTATATCTAGCCTGAATGAAAATACATGACATGAGGGCCAGTGGTGTTTGCACCAGCTAAATTGTCTCAGGCTAACTTTGTAAAAATCCGAAGTCCAAGATACAACCACGAAGATTTTGACATGCTTAGTCAGAGACTCATGTAGCACAGCTCGTATTCACATATTCCACATATGAGAGCGGTGTGAGAAAGAAAGAATCAAAACCTCCAGTTCTTGAGGAAGACAGTGGATGCATCATCTTCAGCTATGCTGCAATAGCTACCATGAACACTAAATAAGACAAATATAAAGTACTAAGAACAAGCATCACCTATTGCAATCTTTTTAGCAATACATAAAATTCAGTAAATTTAAGCAATACGTGAAATACAGTAAACTCCCACCTCATTCACCATTTTTTACCCCACCTGGATCAAGGGAAAGTGTTGAGAGCTTTGTAACAAGCTGGCTCCTGGATAAGGGCCACAGCCAGATTAATCTGCCTGAGATACAAACAGGAGAAATGTAGAGGATTTTGTAGATAGTTAGCTAGCTAACAAAGATCATGCTGGAAGCAAGAAGGAGACAAGGATAAAAGCGGCAAGGTCACTGTGCCCTTGCCGAAACTTGAGGTTGTGGGAGAAGCTCGTTAGCTAGCAAGAATGAAGGAACGATAGCAGAAACCATAACAAGGTGAACACAAGAATGTAAACGTAGACGTAGTTGACTGATAAATGACTAACCAATGATGAGCTCAATTTTTGCAATATGCATTAGCCTTATTAACACTGCTATAAATGTGTGTGCCTATCCAATAAACTTTTGAGACTTGTTGTTCATCATCTGGTGTGCAAGTCTTCCTTCTCCATCAGGAAAGGGCCTCAGAGATTAACTCTCAAAATGCTTTATGAAAATAAAAAGATGGCCTGTGCCATCTTTGCTCATCTCTCTCTGACTCATAAAGCACTTGCCTGTGAGTATTCTGGGAAGGAGCAGAGGTGGAAGAATGAATAATAGAAGAGGCAAAGGTACTGAGAGGAGAGGAGAAGCTGACTGATAGGCAGGGCAGAGAGACTTGGCAGTTCCCGGTGCAAAGAGTTAAACAAATCTTCTGCATTTGCAGAACACAGGAAGTTTCAGAGTGGATGGGAAATGAGAATTATTTATTGAACTTTAAGCCAGTGTCTCTTTCAGGCTGAATGACTGCTGCTTGGAGTCTGACTTGTTTTGACTTTAAGTTTCCTACTGTGGTTGTACCAATTGAAGGAAAGGTAAATCCTAAACCTTGTCCACTCTCTCCACTATCTTGCCTAAGAATAGATAGTATTTCTCTCTTGAAAAATATTCATGTTCCATCTTTAGACTCATTGTTAGCAAAGCTGTTGAATTTTCAGCTGGGTGGGATTGAGATCCTCAGGCCTCCAATCAGTCCATCTTCAGGGGTGAGGCTTCCTGATGGCTATTCCTGGTATACTGAGCATGTGGCCAGTGGGGGATCCACTATCTTCACAAGCTGCTTCCTCCAACCCTAGGTGCTTGATCTGTGACCAAAAGCTGTGTATGTCCCAGCCCTAACCTGTCTTTGTCTTCTCCTTGGTCATTACGGGAGGAATCCTGTGAGGAATGCTCCCAGCTCAGATGAATGGTTGTGGGGGGCATGCAATGCTCTGACTGCCTGGGGGAGCCCTTGGCTTTCCTCAGCTTGGTCCATGTTAGGCAGAGGTAACGCAGACCTGGTCAGATCTCACAAGCATATATTGCTAAGCCCAAGGCAGGAAGAGATAATGCTGACAGCTAAAGCACAGTGGGACATTAAATGCCTGTGCTCAAGCTTCTGGTCCAGGATTTGTGAAGAAAGCAAAGATAGTTTCTAGAAGCAAAGCAAATGGAGAATTGAGGGTGTTCCCACAGGTTTCAATGTCATGACAGTCATCAAGTCATGCAGCAGGGTAAAAGTGTTTGCAACTGAGGCTTGCCTGAGTTCAGCTGTCTCCTCCACTGGTGTCTGTGTGTTCTTGCTGTAGAGCTCTCTGTCTCTCAGTTGATTGATAGAATAGGACAGAACCATCTGGAGATTGTGAAAAATGCCGAGGAATGTGTGGATTTATGGAAATCAAAAGAGAAGCCAGTGGCAGTGGAGGATGAAGTTCCCACTACCCAGTGGGAGGCAAAGTGCAAGAAGGAGGTCAGTCTGCCTGCTGGGACCAGCTAAGACAGCACTGTGACAGCTTGGGGTGCTCTGGTGGATCAGAGAAGGAAGAGAAGGGACAGTAGGCAGAGCTGGAGGTTTGCTGGGGAGGGAGATGGTGTTGGGTTGGCAGGTACAGGTGGACTCCTGCATCTGGAGAGGGACTGCCCAGCAAAAACCTTGTAAAGTGTCTCGTTTCAGCAGAGTGAGGATGTTTTCATGGTCCCAGTCACTGTCCTGGTGATCTCTCCTGAGAAAGACGCAGTTGTTGTGATTCTTCTGAGGCACTGTCTGTCAGGTACACAGGCAGGCAGTGCAGCACCCAGGCATGTGAAATTAGGAACTCCCTGGGGTGGGGAAAAGAGCTCCCTTGCCTTGGGTGTGCCTCATGCTGGGGATATGACCAACAGTGCCCCTTTCACTGCAGATACAAGCCAAGCAGCTCTTGGAAAAAGTAGTGATGACTGGACAGCACCAGGAGACCTGAGTGTTGTATCTCAAATCAGCTGTGAGTAGCAGAATCTCCAGATCCTGAAATTACTTTTGTTAGAAGAGGCTTTAAAGGATATTTAGATCCATTCCCTGCCATGAGAAGGGACACATTCCAGTAGACCAGGTTGCTCCAAGCCCTGCCCAGCTTAGCCTTGAAAACTTTCCAGGGCAGCCACAGCTTCATTGGGAAACCTGTGCCAGAGCCTCCCAACCCTCACAGAGAATAATTTCTTAATAATTTCTAATGTTGCCAGTCCTCTGTCAGTGTGAAGTCATTTCCCTTTGTCCTATCACTCCATGACCTCGTCTAGAGTACTTTTCCAGCCCTCTTAGAGCCTTTTTAGATACTGAGAAGTTCTTGAAGGTCTCCCTGGAACTTTCAATTCTCCAAGCTGAATAACCCCAACTCTCTCAGCCTGTCTCCACAGCAGCGGTGCTCCAGCCCTTGGATCATTCTCCTGGCCTCCTATGAGTGCTCCAGATCCCATCCAGGCTTTTGGTGTTTTTTTCAGATGCTGTCAGCTAGTTGAACCTGGGTTGAATTCCATCTGTAACCTGAAGATAAGAAGATCTATCTCCCACACTCAGCCCAGTAAACTTTTTAGGAAAAGTTCAGATACAACTACCTGCTGAAGTAGGCTTCTTAATTAACTTGGTACTGTGGACAAGAAACCATGACTCAACTCAAACAGAGAGTATTATGCTTGTGCAAACTTTAGACTTTTTATTTACTGGTTGTTACATTGTTAAATTTTCTTCAACATTTCATTTGTTCTCTGCTCAGTAACTTCGTAACTTACTTTACAAGATTTGTATCAAATTGGTACTAATCTGTATATTTGTGCGTGGTATTACCAGAAAAATGAAAATGCCCACACAAAGATGAAGCAGATGTGAGAAAGAAATACAGGGTAACTGTGGTTCTCCTGCAGCCACGGAGCGGTGGAATGCCAACTAGCAAGCTCCTGGAGGGACACACAAGAACGGCTTGCCCCTGAACATCTTCCGAGGCTTCTCAGGTGGCGGTGAATGCAGCAGCGTGGGTGATGCTGCAGCAGGTCACCGTGAGGACACACTGAGGTAAGGAGTCAAAGGAGAGGACATCTGTTTGCAGTCCAAGGAGGCCTTACTGCAAGGGTGGGTTAGGGACAACTGACACAAAACAGGGAGTCTGGCTAGGGTTTTTAAAGGGAGCTTGCTAGGGGGTGGGAACCTCACACAGCCAATGGGGAAAACTTGGGGAGTAGTATGGAGCTTAACAGAACCAATAGGGTCAACACAGGGGAGGGGAGAAGCCTTGAGAACAAATTAACTGTTACAACAAGGGTGATTGACACCAAACATTCTGGAACAAAATGGGTGGATCTGGGCTGACGGACAGGAGAAGGGGGCAGCACAATTGCAATCAACAGGGCCATACAAGGGAAGGAGGGGAGGAACAGGGAGATAGACACACTGAGTGGCAGCTAAGTGTCACGAAAACTTAGGAGTAAACAGCCAGTGAGAAACCATTTTGAGGGGATAAAATGGGGGTACATGGACCAATGTACTTAACTAACACTGAACCACTAACTTTTAGAATAAAACAACTGTAAAACTTAGAAAATTACACTGCCACAGGTAGTGACAAAGACATTGCCACTTCACGGAGCTCCTGCTTGTCATTAATAAGATCTTGTCAAATATATTCTAATCCCAAACAAATCTCATTGGTGTTTATGCCTGCTGTGATTTTGAAACTAGCATAGATGTATACACTGACATCTGTCACTGACCTGACTGGTAGCTGTGTTTGGTCCAGATTTACTTGCCAAGCAGGAAAAAACCTCTGTCCTGGGAGGATGTTGGCATCACCTTCAGCAGAACTTCATCACAGAGAAGTGGTCATCAAAAATACACTGAAAAGCCTGAAAACCTTGTTAAAAATCCTAAAATACCAATATGTTTGTCAAGAGCAGTCAGGTCTGCTTAATCACAACTTGTTTGCCAACATCCAATTTTATCAGCTAAATGAGAAAAAAAGAAAAGTCAAAACTTGTTCAAATGTCTTATTAAACTAGTTTCTGCTTTAATCTATGTGATGCTGAGACAATGTCAATAAAACAAGTATGATTGAACCAGCTCTGACTGTTCTGATCTGAGAAGGACCTTCATTTGGAGAATGATTTCTTGGCTATCTGTAGAATATTCATGGACTCTACAGGATATTCAACTCTCCCTCTATACTTGCCAAAGATTTCTGCTGGAATTATAGGTCTTGTTGGCTGAGGTGTGGAAGAATAGTATTAGCCATTCCAAATACATTTCAGAATAACAAATCAAAATTAAATTATGACATATAATTCAAACATGTTTTTCCAAATCTTTTAGACTGTTTGTTATTTCTCCAACAACAGGTGGAAGATTCCCTCTCTCCAAGGTATGGCTGCTAAGAAGCCATATGTGGGACACAGCTCTAAATATTCCTCTTGTGTAGGCCACTCACTTGATAACCAAAGGCGTTTGTGGTTGACAAATTTAAATTTTGCACCTCTCTAAAACCAGAAAACCACATGAACACCAGTGGTTCCAATCAGTATTTTTCTGCTGCTCTGTTGCTTGCACACATTTTATGACCTTACCTATCCCAAGTTGTCTGGGCTGTTACAGTTTCAAATATCCTTTGAGTCTGCTTACACTAAGCAGAAAGAAATGCTAATTGAGAGGAAATAGAATCACTCCAGTTTACAGAACTATTTGCAAACATGGAACACAACTTTTGCATGCATTTGTGAACTGGGTAGCAAAATTTGATCACTTGATATTTGACTGTTACAATGTAATTAAAATAATTTATTTTGACTTCTCCTGATTCTTTCTAATCATTGAGAGATTCATGGTTTGGGTTGGAAGGGATCCTAAAGATTTCCAGCTCCCTTACTATGAGCAGGGATATATTCTACTAGATGAGGTTTTCAAAGATCCACCCAACATGGCCTTTAATACTTCAGGGATGGTGTGTCCATGCTTCTGGTCAACCTGTTCCAATGTGTCACCACCTTCACAGTAAAAAAATTTTTCCTACAATTTTATCTAAATCTGTCTTCTTTTACTGTAAAGCCATACCCCTTGTCCTATCACTATCTACCCACTTAAAAAGTAAATTTGCCCATATTTTATAAACTCCCTTCAAGTACTGAAAGGCTGCAGAGGTCTTCATGGAGGCCTCTCTTCTTCATGTAAAACAACCCCAACTTTTTTAGTGTAACTTCACAGGAGAGGTGTTCCAGTTCTGTGATAATTTTTGTGGCATTGTCTGGACCTGCTTCAACAGGTCCATGTCCTTCCTGTGCTCTGACCCCAGAGCTGCTGCAGCCCTGCAGGTGGGGTCTCAGCAGAGCAGAGGAGCAGAATCCCCTCCCTGGCCCTGCTGTCTGTGCTGCTCTGGATGCAACCCAGGACACATTTGACTGTCTGGGCTGTGAGGGCCCACAGCTGGGTCATGTCCAGCCTCTCATCCATCAGTACTCCCAGGTGCTTCTCTGGAGGGCTGCTCCTAATGAGCTCTTCTCCAGGCTGTAGGCTGTATGTGGAGACTCAGGGGCCTGCCATTAGGGCTGTAACACCTCAGTTTGGGAGGGGCAAAAACAAGCAAGGAGAAACACCCCTCTAAGGTTAGGGTAAGAAGAGCCTCCCTTCCATAGACCTCTGCAGGCACATGTTAATATTTTAAGTTCTATTGGTTTACCCAGTCAACCTTGTTCAGCCTCCTTTACCATACTTGTATCCCCCTAGAATGTTCTCCCCTCTCTTGATCCCTATTGGCCCCAATTTGCCACAGTATTCCGCCCCTGTTATCCCATTGGTTCCCCTAGTCTGCTGTCCCTCCTTTGCAGCATTTTTCCCTGTTCCCATTGGCCCTTGACCCTTAGAGCCACCCATTTCTCCCTGTATTTAATCCTGTTGTGTCTTTGTTATGTCTTTGTCCCTTGATCCTCTTTGTGCTAGTAAACAGGTTTTTCCTCTCCACACAAAGACCTGTCCCTCGCCTCCTTTGACAGCTCTTTCAACAAGCATGCTCCTGACCCTGAAAGCACTGGTTGCTCTCTGGGACTTGTTCAAGTGCACTGCTTCAGCTGTACTCATGTCTGGTATTGCCTCAGCCCAGGCGCAGAACCTTGCCCTTGGAACTTTAGGAGTTTCTCATGGGCCCACTTCTCAAGGCTGTCCTGGTGCCTCTGGATGGCATCCCATCTTTCTGTAGTGCCACCTGCACTGCTCAGCTTCCTGTCACTGCAAATGTACTGTGGGTGCACTCGGTCCCAGTGCCTCTGTCACTGATGAAGGTACTGAAGAGCCTAAGTCTCAAGACAGCCCTGAGGGACACCACTCATCACTGGCCTCCATCTGGACAGAGAGCCATTGACTGCAACCCTCTGGCTGCATCCATCCTGCCAATTCCTTATCCACTGAACAGTGCATCCTTCAAATCCACATCTCTCCAATTTTGACATAAGGATGTCTTGTGGGATGATGTCAAAGGCCTTACAGAACTCTGGGCATAGGACATCACTTGGTCTTGGCTGGTTTACCTTGTACACTGCTAGCTGCTGCAGTGTCTGCTGTGGCCCTGGATGGTTTTGAAATGGAGCTGCATCAACATTTTTTGTTGACAGATTTTTTCACAGCATCAAAGCTGGTTGCTTCAGTAGCCTGTCTCTAATGTGCCATCAAAACAACTGCATGAGGTATGTGGATGCTGTTGTTGCTGTGAGCCACAACTCAGCTGGCAAGGCCTGAACTGAGAGAGGAGTGGGCTGTGCTGGGCAGTCCTCACCACAGCTGTGCCTCTGAAGCAGCTCTAGGCTTGAGAAGCCCTGACACAATCACATCCAGCTGAGCTTCAGGTGAAAGAGTGGTTTCAGCATTTTATTGTTGTCGTTGTTGTTGTTGTTCTTTTTTATCTTCTTTATTTCTGTTGAGAACTAGGTCCTAGCACTAGGTGTACTACTGCAAGGTTAGGCTATTACAGTGCAAATAAACAAACTATTTTATACAGAATCTTATTGGGAAAACATACTTTTTTCCATCATATCACTCCAAAGAACCTGAATTCAGGAAATGTAGGTTTTCCTAAAACTTGTTGTGTCAGTTTTCTTTTAAGTGAAGGATGCCATTATACATAGAGGAGTGAATGATCAGAAGATGACTGTCTACTGTTTTGTAATACTTATTTTAAAGGAAAGAAAGTTTATCACTTGAATATGGACATATGAGCAAGCAGCCTCCTATTCACAAACCATGTGTCATGCTTGATTTTCCCAACAGTTACAGAAGGTAAATTTACTAGGTCTTGATTTTCACTGTGTTTCTTCCACGGAAGACAATAGAAAAAACCTTCCATTAATTTTATGGAAACAATATTTGGCCCCTAGTGACTCTACTTCTCTCTTTTCCCCACATTTTCCTTTTGAAAAATGGTACATCCTGAAAAATAGCACCTTGACTAAGGCTGGAGAAAGATTTAAAAATTAATAGAGAGAACTATTGCTTTTCTGTACATGTGACTGTACACAGCTCTGAAAATTATAGTTCTTACCATTTTAACACATCAAAAGAATTTTTTAAAGGTGTTACTTTTCATTTTCTGTTCTTGTTAATAATTTAACAGTTTAAGATGTTGTAAAAGTAGTTTACTTCATTTTCTCTGTTTTGCCACAGTGACACAGTTCCCAATTAGGGTCTTTTTTCCCCTAACTTTGAGCAATGAAAAAGGAAACATGTCCTCTGATTATGCAAATTTACCGTGGATCAGTCTTAGGAATTTGTAGCTGAAAGTACCAAAATGTATCACTTAGGGGTTATGTAACAGAGGAAAAGGAATCATCAGAGAACATCCCACAGAAACCCACTCCCTGAATTTCTTTCCTGTCCCTCTGTGTCAACCTGGAGAGGGTGGAAGATGAAAGAAAAATATCCTGTTTAGTCAATGTTGTCTTAAGCTGACTCTGCATTTACTGCTAAAGATAATTTTAAATGAGGGTATTTGACTCGAAAAGGAATCTGATGGTAAAACTCCCTTTTTTCCATAATGTGTACATATGTCCAAGCAGCAAACAGTGGCTGATACTGCACTATCCCTTGGGGTTGGCTGCCAAGCTGCAGCACTAACCAAATCCCTGCTTGATCTCCACAGGGTTTTACCTGGCACTTTCTGCGTAATATTGTCTTGTTTCTGGAAGAATTTAATGACCTATGCTGCTGTCAGCCACTCTAAGGAGTTAGAGAGCACAGCTGCCTGTCTCAAACTCAGTTAAAAGCTTCAGGAGGACTTTGCCATCAGATAAGCACAGAAGAGAGTGGAAGGCCATGTTTTAAAGGAATAGAGTCCTAAGCTCTCTATTTCCTCTCTACTTTCTCTCTTTTTTGTATTCCTACCTTTCCGCTCCACCCATCCTGCACTCCATAACCTTCCATCTGTCCCCAAAGGTGCCATCCACCATTTAATTTAAAAGTTAGTAGCTTTGCATTTGTGTGCGGGGTCATAGCTTAAGTCTGACTCAGGTCCTCCCAGAAAGCTGACCATGGAGTGTTGGACTATTTCTTCTCTTTGTGCCAGTGGTCCACTGCAGCGGCGACGGCTGACCTTAAGGTGCGTCCGGGCTAGCTGCGGCCAGCGCCGGCGGCACGGGGGCACTCTCCCGATCCGGGCTCGGTCAGGGGAGCGCCTAAGGCTTTCACCTTAAGGGACGAGGATCCGCGTCTGAGAGAGATAGAGGGCTGCTAACCCACAGGAGGCAAATGAAGAGACGGACTCCAGAGGTAGTGCAATCCCGGTTTACTGCCCAGGGGAGCCCCCAGCTGGAGACAAGCCAACTGGGCTCCGACGTGGGTTTTTAAAGTGGGGCGGATACAGAGAGGAAAGGTGGTCTCCAGCGACTCACAGTAAAGGTGGGAGTGGTGGGAGGATAACAGGCATGTAGGGAAAACCAATGGGGGAAGAGCAGGGGAGGAGTCCTGGCCCCTGATCCAATCACTCAATGCCTAGGATGGAAGATTCTAGACAGAAGGGTTGGGGCACCGAGTGACAGACAGGGAACCAGGGAGGGACTGAGGGAATGGATACAATGGTTGCTAGGGGTAACAGGGAGGAGAGAGGTGATGGACGGGGCGATCAAGGAGAGAGAGAACCAGGGCAGAACCATTATATCTGAAAGGGGTGTAAGGAGCAAACCATATCAGCAGATAACATAACAAACACAATACAACAGTCCACACCCACACAAACATACCCCACCAAAACTCAGGATTTAGGCTCCCATGTTCATTGAACTTTCAGCTGCTTCCACTGCATGAAATTGTCAATTTCACTACATGCTTTCACTGTTCAGCCTCCAGCATCAGGTTGCAAGCTTTCTTTTGTTATGCCACCACTGTTAATGCATCAGCTGAAAATGTGAAAACCAAGATGAAGAAGATGAGCTGGGAATAAGGCCGTGGGAAAACACCTCAAACTCATAGTGAGTCAAAAAGTCCAGTCCCAGAATTCCACAGTTGTTATATGCAGATTTGTGCTAGAAAGTTCTCTGTTCTCCCCCAGTTGATTTGTTCTGTTACCTCATTACCCTTGATTGGTCAATGTACCCCTGCATTGTTTTCCATATCCTTTCCTGT
Organism: Onychostruthus taczanowskii; assembly: GCF_017590055.1. NCBI lineage: Eukaryota > Metazoa > Chordata > Aves > Passeriformes > Passeridae > Onychostruthus > Onychostruthus taczanowskii. The sequence goes on along the minus strand of NW_024502125.1, from coordinate 1,947,219 downwards.
TGGACATCGCACTCAGATCCTGCCTTGCCTCTGTCCTAAACCCTAACCTATATGTACCCCTGCTTTACCCTGGACCCCCGGTTTCATCTAGCGTTTTCTGGTGTGCTCCCATGTAGTTTGTTCACCTTCGAGTTCATTATTTTGCAGTTATTAAAGTGTTTAGTTCCCAGGCCACTAGTTTGGACATGTGTCTCCTCAAAATCACCTAATTGGATTCCTGACATAACTGCTACCAGTTCAAAGCTATCCAGGCCTGAACCGGACTGCAACATCTGGTGCCTGAACAGGGACTCCTGACATTCAGGAGACCTGTTGGAAACCCACCCTGCCTCCAGGAGTGAGTTTTAGGACCTTGCCCTTCTTGTGTGTGCCGGCAACGGGGCAAAGCCTAGGAGAGCTTTGCCAGATAAGGAGCAAGGAGGACGCTGCCTTATCACCTACCTTCAAAGAGAAGGTAAGAGAAGGGTGGACATCCGTCCCATTCATTTTCCCTCAGCTGGTGTTCTAAATTAAGTTTTTAAAATGGGTGTGAAGATGTTAACCGTAGCAGAGAGAGATATTTACCAGAGTTTTAAATTAAAATTGGCAAACTGGGGCAAAAAATTTGAGAAGGAACTTAAGGAATTAATTTGCTGGATCCATAGAAATTTTGCAGATATTGCTGAGTCCAAGATAAATTCACTGGACTTTTGGGATTCAGTAGGGAAAAAGATTTATAATTTGGCAGCAGATAGAGACCGCTCCGCCCAGAAATTGATTCCAAACTTCAAAAAGACATTTGACATTATAAAGATACACCAAAATGAAAAACAAGAATGAGAGAAAAGTTATTTGACATGAAGCAACCAAAGTCTAATTCATATTAGCCCAGGGAAGCCAACAAACCCTTTCCCTTCAAGCTTTTTCCTTCTGTCTTCTCCGAGGACAGATACAGGGCCAAGATGGCAGAAGCCTCTGCCCATGGATGGCCTGGAGAGTTACGTGGCTCAGCCAGTGACCCTGCCACCCTGTGTCCGTCGTCACGTATCCCTCCACCTGGGGTCCGAGATGGTAGTGCACAGACCATCTCAGACCTCCCCTGCACCGTCCCACCAGTTCCCTCGTGTTTTCCTTATCCTTCTGATCTTACTGATATGAAGCAATCTACCTCCAACATGAAGATCACTAACCGTAATACCACCAACCACCACTTTAAAAATTACATCCATTTTGAAGATCATTTTAACACCTTTGGTCGATGCCCTGAGACTTCAGGAAACTCTGCCCAAAGCCCCTCCTCCTGTCCTGCCTACTCCATGACATGTCCAGCGCCCCAAGGAGACAACCCCCACTGCCTGTACTGGAAACTTGTCTAGTAGCCACTCTCCTTTTCCAGAGGCTGGAACCACAGCTGCCTGAGTTCCAGAAGGGCTCGCCCCCAAAGTGGCGGTGCCTGCATCCCCTTGGCCTGCCTCGAGGTCTAGCCTGAGGTGACACCACAAGTACAAGAAAGTCTATGTAGTTAAAGGTGATCCCTCCAAAATCCTTGTTCTCTTCCTCCTCATTGGAGGATGATATCCACTGGCCAGAATTTAAAAAAGAGGCCTGGGAAAAAAAATAGAAAGAAAAGTAATGAAAATGAGGTATTGGGAACTGGCGAACAAATTGCAAGGAATGCCAGTCTGGTAGAACAGGAGGGGAAATCCATACTGAGAAACTCTGGCATTCAGTAAAACCAAAAAATTAAGTAAAGGAGCTTGAGAATATGAGAGAAGCTCACTATACTTTTCTATCCTCAGTGTGACAACCTTCTCAGCCCACAGTTTTACCCCCCACGATGCACAGTACTTAAGGAGCTTGCTATTAACACCGAGTATTCACTATGGGCATTGGGGTGGAATTAACTAAATTATTACATGATTATGCCAATGACCTGGCGAGGGTGCAAATTACTACAGACCAGTTGGCGGGTAAGGGGGCTCACACAGACCCTGACCAGCAAGCCATGGGCCTTCCTAAGCCTGTGCTCAGGGATGTTGGGGACCCAGCTAGGAAGGCAGTGATACAAATCCCAGAAGCAAATAAACCTCATCAGAACTATGCTGGTATTGAGCAAGGGCCTACTGAGCCCTATATGACTTTTCTAGACAGACCCAAAGCTGCCAAAGAAAAAGAAGTAACTGGTGATCCAGTGAAGGAAAGATTATTCAAACAATTGGCTGTTATAAATGCCAGTTCAGAATGCAAGAAAATTTTATGGCCGCTACCTTCCCAACTAGAACCTACCATTCCTCAAATGGTTGAGGCCTGTAATAAATTCATCACTTCAGAACATATGGCTAAAATTCAATCCCAGGTGTTGGTCAATGCATTAAACAATCCTCAACAAAAGCCTCAAGGCCAACAAAATCAGAAAACTGGATCAAATGGACAGTGTTTTAACTGTGGTCAAAAAGGCCGTTGGGCAAAAACTGCAAAAAACCAAAAAGGGGCAATGGTCAAGGACAGTGTAACTGCAATAAAGGCAATCAAAATAATAACCAATCTTATCAAGTCCAAAGGCAGTGTTGTTGCCAGCCGGGAAACTGCCAGTGGAGCGTGGGACAGTGGCACACAATGACACAAGATAATCTGTCACATGCCCTGGTGAGCAGCACTGGAGACCATCAAGTGCGGAACTGCAGCATCTCGTAAGTGAACTCCCAGTTTCAATGTCAACAGGTTTGGGACTTGAGCTATCAACTGCCAAGCCAGTCAGCTTGAGCCAGTCAACTGCCAAGCCATGATCACTGCCATTACACACCAGACAGTTTTTACAGGGCACCTTGGCACAGAAGAGCAGCCTTAAGACTTTCTAATTGTGGGTGTGGACAGATGAGGTGCAGAAGGATTTTATGTGTTACCTACAGTCTTATCAGTTACATCCAGTCAGGAAATTACCATTCTGACTGTATGTCCTAACCCCCCTTGTTTCCTAAAGGTTTAATTTTTGCCCAGGCCTTTCTCCTTCCTGATGCTGATGAAGATGTCAATAATGAGACCTACGGAGGGTTGTGCATTGTGTGGACCTGACACATCACTTAAGGTAAACCTCGGCTGACCTGTACCCTGACCTGTTTGGATAAGAAGATCACCCTCTCAAGTCTCATTGACACGGGCAGACATAACTCTAATATCAGAAATTTACTGGCCTCCGGAATGGACTCTTGTCTCTTCCTTAGATTCATTAATTGGAATTGGAGGACACAGTGTCACCATGTGTATCCCCCATCCTATCACTTTTAAGGGGCCGGAAGATCAAGTGGCTACCATAAAGCCATTTATAGTAAAAAAAAAAAAAAAAAAAAGTGTGGGGAAGTGACATTTTTTCTCAATGGAGTCTCAGTCTGGAAACAAATTTTCAATGAGGGCCACTGACAAGCGCAACACCCTAAAACTTAACTGGTTATTGAAGAAGCCCATCTGGGTTGACCAGTGGACCCTGAAAAAAATAGCTGTGCTAGAGACTCTAATTCAGGAACAACTGGACAAAGGACACACTACCCCCAAAAACAGCCCCTGGAATACTCTAATATTTGTTATCAAAAAGCACCATAGTGAAAAATGGAGGCTATTACAAGATTTAAGAAAAGTTAACTAAGTAATTGAAGAAACGGGACGGTTACAGCTGGGATGACCATCACCTAACATGATTCCAATGGACTGGTGACCAATGATTATTGATATCAAAGACTGTTTTTTTAGCATCCCACTCCACCCAGAGGATGCACCGTGGTTTGCTTTTTCAGTACTTTCAATTAACAGACAATTGAAAATGGAATCATTGAATCTTGAAAAATCTTGAAAAGATCCCATTGGACTGTGTTCTCACAAGGCATGAGGAATTCCCTGACTATATGCCTGGTATGTGGCCAGAATCCTATCACCTATTTGTGAGAAGTTCCCTAAATCCACTGTATTTCACTACATGCATAATATTTTAATAGCCACCAAAGACAATACAGCCTTACAGATTGTTGTTGCTGAAGTAATTGAAGGGATATGTAAAGCTGGACTATCTATAGCTGAAGACAAAATACAGCAGTCCCCTCCTTGGAAATATTTAGGGTATAAGCTCAACGAGCTCAGCATTGTTGTGCAGACCATCCAGCTACAGGAAAACCCAGTGACTCTGCCATGAGCTTCAGAAAGTCATTGGGTTTGTCAATTGGATTTGGACTCTCCTCAGAATAACCAACCAGGACTTGGCTCCATTATTTGATTTGTTAAGAGAAGATATGGACCTGAACTCCCTCAGAATACTAACTCAAGAAGCAAGAGCAGCCCTAAATAGAGTGTCCCTATCTTTGCAAATCCACCAAGCAAACAGATGTAAACCAGATTTACCCTAGTTGTTTGCATTGATAGGGGAAACTCCACACCTTCATGGCTTAATTTTCCAATGGGGCCAAAAGTTACTAGACCCTTTGCTAATTCTAGAAGGGGTGTTCTAATTCTTCTCATTCTTTTATCTAATCAAATTACTAAAACCATTACTACAGGCCCTGAAGTTACGTCACAACTAATAATGAAAGCCAGATCCCAAGTTTCATCTCTTTTGGGAAAAGATTTTTCTGTTATATTGAGATCTGTTACTTCCATTTATTTAAAAGTTACTGTAATTCAACTCCCAGTCCATTGGCCATGCAGAAGAGGTGATGATGGTGACATCTGCTGTGGTGTCCACTATCCCTGGAAGGTAGACCTTGTCTCCTTATTTAATAGGCAACATTCAAGGATTGGCTTGTCCTGTCCCACAGTTTCTGTCTAGAATGCCACTAGGTTTTCTGGGATAGTCTTGGTGTGGTCTCGAAGTAGAAAGGCCTGGGTGATAGTAGTGCCTTTATGTAGAAACCAGGGTGGATCTATGCACATGACTCTGATCTGATCTGATGGTAATTTCGTCCATTGGCCCCCACCGTCTGGACTTCTGGAAGAACTTGTAGCATGTCAGGTCCATAAAAAGAGTCACCAATGATTAAAACATGCCGGGGTCCATCAGCAGGCCCACGTTTACCTGTTGGTTTTTGGTAAATGCCCTTATCATTAATTTGTATGGACTAGAGGCTCACCAGTACGCGTTGGATCCCCAGCTGGATGAGTTGGTAGGCCTCGGAGAGCTGGTGGCCTTCATGGTCGATGTCGTCAGGTGAGATCTCTCAGTGTATGTGCCCTCTGGGATGGTGGGGAGCACAGGATGGAACAGCTTGGCATTTGGTGTCATTGCACGAGGCTGTCCTGCACGAGGACAGGAGTTTCCCCGATGCGACTGGTAGCTGGGATGATGCTGGTGGCATTGCAAGTGGGGACAATGTTTTCTGCACCCTAGGCAAGTGGAGGAGGGACAAGAGGTGGTACGGTGTCTCTTTAGAAATACTTTCTCACATTCAACTTGAATATGACCCAGTTCTGCACAGTTATAACACCTTCAACAGTTATAACCCTTCAACCAGGATGTTGTCCTTGTTGAAGGGTTTTACCTGGTGGGCCAACATAAACGCCTCTGCTACCCTTTGCTTAACAGCAAGGCCACAGTACTTTCAATAGACATACCTTTAGCACAAGCCTCTATCATTTGTTCAATCTTAGGTTCAGGGTTGAGAGGGAGTGTTCTCAGGATCTTTTGGCATTCTGTGTAGGCATTGGAGATGGTCAATTTCCACAAAAGCTCCTCTCTCACCTCCTTACAATCAACTTGTCTGTCAGTGCTTTTTTTGAGATGGGCTATGAAGTGGATGTTGTTTTCTTCTGGGCCTTGGTGGATAGCAGCAAAGGTTTGCTGTGGGATGGTCCCATCTAGGGTTTTTATTACAGCTTTAAGTGCGGTGTTTTTAACCCCTTGAGGACGGTCTTCATGATGTCTTGGGCCTGGTCTTGGTGCTTTTCATAATCACCTTCACCACTTAATTAGTCCATTGAAAGTCTTCGAGGTTAATCCTCCTGTCCCTTACAGAGCTTTAGTAATTTTTTAAGTTGTTTTTTTTCAGGTTGCCTTGCAAAGGAGGAGTTCAGCGGGTGAAAGGAGGACAGATATAATGTGTCTCAGATCATGTGGGGTAAGGATCATGTAGGGTGTGGACATGTGCTTGGAATGTAACTTGCAAAAGATTTTTAAAATATGGGGACCTCCTTCCATAATCCTTACATGCCTTACAGAGTGCTTTTATCTCCAGCTAAGGCATAGATTCCCACTTTTGGTTCCTCCCTTCTTTAGAATTTAACAGGGGATGCCAGGATCTATCCTCCCTGCAGTCTTCCAGTCCCCCTCCCTAGTGGCCTGCTTCTGCACCCTTGTCCAGTGATCCTCAGACTCAGTGTTAGAATCTGAGGAGTCACTATCCTACCCCGAGGGGGAGGAAGAAGTCTTGGCAGGGGCACAGTGCCTCTGGCAAACCGGTGAGGCCCAGTGTCGTGGGCCACTGGCAGCCAAGATGGCTGCCTTCTGGTTGCTGTCATGTCCACTTCCACTGCCGGTGTCGTGGGAACCAGAAGTGTCATGGCCAGTAGGGGTGGGACCTGAGGTGTAAGAGGTGGATGCTGGAAGGGGAGAGGCAGGGCCTGGGCAAGAAAGGGTTGTATTGGTAAGAAGAGGAGGTCCTGATGCAGGTGCCACCATAGACATGGTAGGTGGAAGGGGATGCATTGCAGGGGAGGAGCCCGATGGTGGAGGAGCAGGAATCGGGACGGGAGGAGAAGAGTCCTGGGCACCATTTTGGCCTATAGATGCAGATGAGGGTGCTGGGTATGAGGGCATAGGGAAAAGGGTTAGGTTAGTTCTCAGGATGGCATGATCTGTGCTGTTATGAGGAGGGGACACAGGAGGATGGGAGATCGCAGAAGGTGTGTGGCTCTCCTGCACATCTTGGCAGTTTCCATCTCCTGACCTTCTGTGAGAGGACAAGGAGTTAGGAACATGGGGGGAGGAAGGCAACAGCTGGGAAGATAACTGGGGGTGTGGAACCAACAACTTTCCCTGAACTTTCCCCGATAGCATTAACAGAATCATAAATTACCTGGAGAAGTGGATAAAACTTCCCCACTTTATAATTTCCCTCTGTTTGCAAAAGATATTACTTCACCCCAACCCTGTCCCAAACCTGAAGTGACATAACTGATTTCCTTGTAAATAAATAAAAATAAAATTAACAACATCCTTTAACTTTGCCCTTGAACTCCCTGAGAAATAAGGCAGCTTTAATCTGGAAGTAGAACTCCCATTGTAGAATGGTGAGTTTGGATCCCATTTTCAGTCTCCCACCCACAAGACTTAAAAGGGAGAATGAAAGGATAAGGGTAAGCATAACTGACACAACACTTACCAACTGGTCAGCTAAAAGATCTTGCGGGAGTCCTGTGTGCACGATGGATCCTCGCTCCAGGAGGGTTGTTCATCACTCCTTCGAGAAGGTCTTTTCAAAATTGAAGTCTTTCCTCCTGAAAGCGGTCTCCCAAAAGTGACTTAAAATCCAGTGGCTCAAGACTGATGACCCTCACATTCAAATACCACTTGTAGCAGCGAAGCAAGGTGGTCAGTGCTGCTCCCTTCCCCACAAGCATCCTTGGAGGGAGAACATTTGGGCAGGCACACGACAATCACACACTAAAAGCACTCAAGCACACCACAGCTAGCAGGCAGGTGGACATGGGAGGATCTTCTGTAGGGGGTTTCAGCAAGGGTTTGCTAGGGTCTGGCACTGAAGGGGTCCCAGGACAGAAGACAAGAGACAGTGGAGGGTCCAGGGTATAAACATGCCAAAGAGGGGATGGAGAAAAGTATCAGGGCAAATCAACTGAGGGCATAGGGGCACTACAAAGGGCAGGAGCCAATAGGGAGTGCCAGGGTGGGCAGGCAGGGTTACATTAGCCAATGGGGAAACAGGGAGTGGGGAATAATTTACAACCACACCATGTGGGGTAAAAGGGGTAGGGACAGCAGTGGGCCAATGGGGAATACAGAACTGGGATAAATTAGCATAGTGCTGCAGAGCACCATGGGGGAAGCCTTCTGTTTCAGCCTAACCTTTGGGGGATGCCCAGAGCCTATGGCACATCCCTCCAGGCCATTGCTACTGCCCTTGTCCCAGTAGGCTCACAGCCCTCCACAAATATTTTATTTCCAATTCCCAAAACAATGATCATGAGTTAAAAAAAGGTGATGCCAGGGAATTGAAGTAAAACTATCACTGATTTGCATAATTCCAAGGTCAAAGTTCAGAGATCTCTCTATTACCCTTAATCTATTTGGGATATAGGGTGATCCTCTTGTTGACAGTTCTTAGAGAACCTTAGAAGACTGGAAAAATGTGATCCACCATCTGCATTTTACTATTGGCTCTCTTTATCCTTTAATTCAGTATCTGTTTGTATATTAGCAGCATGACAAACAGCTAGATAGAGTGAGCTCATTCCACTCATTACTGGCTTTGGATTGAAGCTACATGTGATGGTGGTCCATAGTTCAGTTCAGTCATAAGTTTGGGGTGATTGAGTTAAAGCAGAAGAGAAGTGGCAGATCTGGGGCAGCTCTGGGTCTGTCACACTGTGTAGGTAACAAAAACATGACTTTTAACAAGGGAGATTTATTCTCTCCAGGTCACCTGCACACTGGCACAGGGGCAAGGTGAAGTTGAAGAGCTGGTGAGGTTTGGGAAGCCCACTCAAGGGCCCTGTACTGGCTGGACACCAGATTCTGCTAATCTGTCCCACTGGGTGACAGGAACTAAGTAGTGATTCTGCTAAAAGTCTCTGTGTGAGGCCTACAGGAGCCCAACCCGTGCTGCTGTGTCCTACCAGCATTTCATTGGCTTTGCCTGTGTTTCCAGCAGCTCTCACTTCACCCCTCCGCATGAAGGTAAGGACTGATGCTCAGTGACAACAACTGACTAGAAGTATGGGACTCATGAACTTCACTGAAACTGTTTTATAGAAACCAATGAGGCAGGTAAACACTCACTCCAAAACCTCCTCATGGCCTGTGTGTGGGATTTACTGTTCTATAACTAATACTATATCATGAAGTTAGTTGGATTAAATGATATGAATGCTGTAACAAGGTCGAAAACTCATAAAATGACAATCTCATCTCAGTGAGAGGGTGGGCTACGTTTTGCATTTTATTTAGTACAGTTCTTAAGTCATGAAGAGTCATATATCACGCCTCTTCCTGTGCCTGTTGCAGATAAGGAAAATATAAGACAAAAACTTCCCTGTTTAAGGCACTCTCTAAACAGAGGAAAGAAGTACTGGGGCAAAAGCCAGAATTTTTAAGAATATCTCTTCTGAAGACTGTTGCTTATATTTCCTCAAGGCACCATGGTCATTACTGAGTTAGGCTTTTCATCCTTCTGCCAGGGAAGAGACCTCCAGTCTCCAAAGTGACGTATCTAAGTCAGTTCCCTCTGCATGCCACATTGAAATTCCCAATTACACAATCTGCAACTCTAAATCTAATTAGCAGACTGAGAATAACCAAGGTATCCTGACACCCTACACTACTCTTGGCTCCCCTACAGCTGATTACCTCTAGGATGCAGCATATGTTCTGTGTGCCTCTCAGGACTGCTCTGTGTGCAGCACAAACACCTAGGTGCTCTTCCATGTGGTATCTTGGGTGTTCCTGGAAGCTCTGAGACCATTACTCTCATTGGATGGGCCTTGGAAATTAAGCTATTGCTGGTTTTGTCCAGAAGAATAGTCCATAACTTGAAGTAAAACCTGATCATGTCTGCATTTTAGACTAAGAACTTCATTCAAATGGGCTGCTACACGAGCATTTTGCACTCAAACCTCTGCATCCTGTCACGCCTGCGCAGCCAGTCAGCACTCATTGGATGCTCACCAACTTCCTCTACATCTTCTGAGGATAAGGGATGCTAAGCCAGAAGCAGTGCCAAGCCCTTCTGCTGACCCTGGGGTCACAGAAGTTCATGTTTCACTGTTCTCCATCTGGTGCCAACGTCTCCTTATAGCTGAAGGTAAAATGCACAGAAGTTGCAACTGTGGTGCAAAGTTTCACCAATGCCTGAGTTAGCTTCTTGAGTTATTGCATCAGACACAACAATATGGAGCTGCAGGAAAATTAGCAGACCTCTCTTCAGATCAGGAAACACAGCAGACAGCCTCTTGCTTGTTCCTGAGCACCATTAATGCACTAACAGAGGGTCCTGAAATTACCTAAGTCCTCAGTGACAAAGCAGTCCAGTTTAAGTAGAGAGTATCAGCTGAGATGTTCAGATTTGACAAGAAATTTCTTGCTTTCACCTAAAATAAATACACCTTTACAATGTAGATATAAATCTAACTTTAATGAAGATCTTGTCCATTAATTCCCTCCATGTACATTCATGTCCTGGTCATTAATACATTCCATTGGCAAACAAAGAATTTATTAGAAGAGAACCTTGCCAGCTGAAGAAAGTATTTTGCTTGTCTTGGTGTTACAAAGCAGTTTTATTTGTACTTTCAAAGACATTTGAGCAAAAAAGTGTAGATCTCCACAAGTTAAATTTAATTTTATAGTCAGTGTCCCTGCTTGCAACACCTCTGATGAAGAGCAGAGAAAGCAAAGGTGACCGGACACTGGACCTGGGAGAAAGGAGCTTGGTTTGCATGTTCAATCAGTTATTTTCCTATGTCATTCCACTGGCAGTAAGCTGTGCAAGAGAAATCCTGTCAGGGTTCTCAGATTGACTGCTGAGGCAAAGGGCTCATGTGTGAAGAGCTTCAGCAGCTGAGACAAATGTTACTCTCCATACTCACAGGCAGACTGCTCAGAGGACCGTAAGTTTGTCTGGTCCTGACACAAAGCACACGCTGCCTCATTTGGGGTTCTGCATGCAGCTGTAGGCCCAGGATATGCACACACCCACATGCATACCCATATCAAACAGAGTTAATGGAAGATAACAGCAAAGCCTAATGAGCTTTCCACATCTTCTCTTGAAAGCACCTACATTTTTTAAAAGAAATTCCCTTTTTTAATGGAAAAATTTCCAAAGATTTCTTGTATCAAGCTCTAGGTTTCCATGTAAGTTCAAGGTAATGATATTTGCCAGCTGTGTAGTTGCAATATCTACAGAGGAACATTGAAGATCTGTGTTAGTTTGGGACTCACAAAAAGTAATTCATTATGCATAATGGTGATGTTGGCAGTGCATGCCAAATGGTTAAATCTAATGTAGCATACAGTTCCATTAAGGCACAACAAAATTAATCTACCCCTTCCCACCAGGAGGTTTAAACAAAAGCAATGGGGAAGGAGATGCATGGAAAAAACAGCAATTCGTTAATGAAATCTAGACATGTAAAATAATTAGGCTTATAACAATAGATTAGAGGACTAAATTAATCCTTTTACTTTCTGTCCACTATGCACAAGTCAGAACCCTAACATCGGGTTGTATAAATGAAACTTTGTCTTCCAATTTTCTTGCAGGGAGGAGATGAACAAGAAGATCAAAACAAAGCCACTAGTTCCTTTTAATAACTTTATTCTGGTTTGCAGAAACTGCCCATGGTGACTATTTGCATTCAAAGCCACACTTTGGATCTCCAATGGGAAATTGCAAATGAATGAGTTAACTCAAAGAATAAAAGAGTTGCCACTAAACTGGTGTACAATAATTTGTGTAATTAATAATACTGAAACTAAGGGACCAACCTAAATTAATGGAGGTATAGAGCTTTCTGTTGCTTTATAGGATATGCTAGTTAAAAGGCACCATTTTCTTTCTTATATAAGTCCTGTTTCCCCAGTAACAGGTGTATATTTTAAACCACTCTGTGCCTTAACAGATGCTGCTTACTTTAAGGTGTAAAGGAAAGACAAATGTTTCAAAATACACTATATTCATTCAGGATAAGAAATAACCCAGATGCACAGATCTTTGAATAAGTAAAGCAATCAAAAAATTTCCTGGCCTTCTGTATTTTTTTTTTAATTTAGCTGAAAACAACAAGGACCTTCCCCTCTATTTTCTGCATACAGCTCTCAGCTCTGTTCTGGAGGAAAGAAACTCTAAGCACCCAGCAGTACTTAGGGGATGAGGTGAATTCAGGGCACAGGGGAGTTTTGGGAGAAGCTCTGCAATGACTGCAACTCTGAGGAGCAGAGGACTCCCACCCCTGGAGCTCACTCCAACTTCACCTATGTGGGCTAGGAGTGTAGTGCGCCTATAGCATTGCCTGGATGTGAGCCATGAGTCATGGATGTCACATGCTGGTGTTTTATCCCACTGAGTACCCAAAGCTGGAGTACTGGAATGTTTTGAAACTCACGTGAGAATCTACGGGACTATCAAGTGTATAACATAACATTAAAAGCCTCAATTGATATGCTGAGAACCTGACACTTCCCTTTCCAAAATGACTCTGCCAGCACCTAGAATGGGAGATAAGGTTGGCAGGCAGCAGGAACATCACAAGAGGTAGTCTTGCAGGCAACGTGCATCTAGGACCCTAAGGGAAACATATCATACCAAACTTGGCAGCAAGTCTGTCCCAAAATGGAATCAGGATTCGTAAGGCCTCTGGCAAGCAGCTGCAACAGCAGGACAGGTACCTGTCCTGCTGTTGCAGCTGCAGCACCCCAGCACAGCAGAACCAATGCAGTAGTGCATGGCATACCTGAATTCAGGTAGATAGGGCTGGTAAGTATCTAAAATGAAGGACTACCAATGTTTTTTTTTTTTTTTTTAAAAGTATTACTGTTAGTGGTAGCTGAAGAAGGAAGGTGTGGGGAGCTATTTAAGCAGCTTTGGTCCAAGCTAGCTGAAGCTCATTATCTTGTTCAGTAGACCTTCATGCTCTGTTCTGGTCATGCCTGTTTCCAGTGCTCAGCCTGTTGCTCCAAGGAATTTCTGCACAGGAAAATGGCACAAAGATGGGGAAAAGCAATGATCTTGGCCCAGATTATGGTAAGCTGAAATCTTCTCTTTGGGTTGTTTGTTCCCCTTCAGGATTTCCCTTCTGTCTTCTACAACCATAAACATTTCAGGGCTCTGATTCTCCTCAATCCAGTGTCTTTGTACCTTCACTGACTTCAAAGGAAACATTTACCTTAAAGTGCCTAGAATCTGATGGCTGAGGTAGGAGGCAAGGACGTACTGATTTTTATGGCAGTGTTATCTTGGAAGGCAGTGACATACCTCCTCCCTGCAGTACAACAGGTATTGTCATTATTTAGTGCATCTCTCTTAGTAAAAGTGGTGCATCTCTCTCTCTGTCCTGTCCATCCTTTTATCAAGTTGCCTATATGAGGAATACCTATACAGCTGATGAATTGGCTTTGGTGATATTGCTTCTGAGTTAGCTGACAAGAATTAAAATGGACTCCCATGTAATTCCTTAGGTATTACATTAGGGCCATACGTTTCATGGGGTTGGTGGTCAGAGACAAGGACGACACACACACCTCAAAGCTTCATGTGACAAACAGCCTGTTTTATTGTCCAAACCTAGTACATATAGGGACCTTGAGACACCCCAGTCTCAACTGCTGATTGGTCTGATCCCCACTCAGCCCAGCTTTTGAACAGTGAGATGTCTGCAGCTTAGGATGGAACGTAATAGGTAAAATCCCTGTGTAGATTTAATCCAACCTATCCTTGCCCACCCAGGGACTGTAATGCTACATGTAAGTACACACTTTGTTCATTGATTAAGCAGATATTTCAAGTAGATGTGAAAACAATATTTTTATTTTATATTTATTGAGTGATGGTGGCATGTTACTAAACTGGATCTGTGCCTTCTGCATAGCTAATCTACAGGGCACTCCAAAGCTGGTGACAGGAAAATTCAAGAATCTAGAGGTAAATATTGGTAGGTCACAGGCAGCAGCCAGAAGTCCTCTTCATCTGGAAAACTATTTGACAATTCTTCATTTTTAAGGTACAATTCATCTTAACTTCTTAATTGCAAAGATTTGCCAAGATGTGCATGATATATCATAGATAATAGAAAATAATAGTCTTACAGAGATGACTCAAGGGCTCCTGAGCTAATAGAAGCCTAGAGGTGAACACTGGTGAAAAATCTCAGAAAGATTAAAGAGCATTCCTCTAGAAAGGCTACACAGATGACAGCTCAGCTGAAGTGCCGCTACTCCAATGGGTGCAGTTGTGGGTAACAAACAGGAAGAGCTGGAAGCCACTGTGCTGCTAAAAGGGTATGAACCAGTTGCCATCTCTGAAAGATGGTGAGATGAATCTCATTATGAGTGTGGCTACTGATGGCTACAGGCTCTTCAGAAGGGACAGGCAGGGCTCTCTGTGGGTTGCCCTCTACATAAGAAATGAATGGAATGTGAAGGGCTCTCTCTGAAGAACAGCTGCAAACAGGTTGAGAATTTTTTGGTGAGAATCAGAAAATGAGATAACAGAAGAAACCTTTTGGATTGTGCCTATTGCAGGCCTCCTGATCACTGAGAGCCTATTGACTACAAAATCTTCCTGCTCCAGCTATGGGAGGCATCATGCTTACAAGACCTTGTTTAGCTGGGGAACTTCAACCCCCAACATCTCTGGTGAGCTGTAGGCAATCCAGGGGACTGCTGAAATGCGCGGAGAATAACTTCTTAAGCCAGGTAATTGACAGCCCTGACAGAGGGGATCTGTTACTGGACCTGATAGTCACCAGTGCAAATGACCTCATGGGTGACATTGAGGTAGGAGGCAACCAAATCTGCAGTGAAAATGCAGTGCCCGGGTGTAGTGTCTGCGTGAGTGGACAAGTGAAGAGCTATGGGTGATTATCTGGATTTCTGTAATGTCTTTGACATGGTCCCACCCAATGTTCTGAACTCCAAACTGGATGGATACAGATTTCATGGGTGGACTTTTGGTGTATAAGGAACTGGATCTATGGACAGAGTCAGAGAGTTTTGAAAAATATGCATTCAAATGAAGATCAGTGACAAGTGGTATCCCTCAGGAACCTATACTGGAACCTACTGGAACCAGCATGGTTTAATATTTTCATCAGTGACACTGTGGGATTGAGTGCACCCTCAGCAGATTTGCAGATGACCCCAAGCTGAGTTGTGCTGTTGGCACACCTGAAGGATGGGATGTCATCCAGAGGGACCTGGACAAACTGGAGAAGTGGCCCATGGGACACTCATAAGTTTTAACAAGGCCAAGAACAGGGTCCTGCATCTGGGTAGGAGCAGCCCCAGTATCAATATAGCTGGGGGTTGAAGAGATTGAGAGCAGCCCTGCTCAAGAAGGACTTGGGGATGCTTTGGAATGAAAAGCTGAATGCGACTCGCAATACTCACTCACAGCCCAGACAGCCAGCTATATCCTGGGCTGAATCCAAAGACTGAGTAGGTTGAGGGAGAGGATTCTGCCTATCTCCTCTGCTCTGGTGAAATCCCACTGGGAGTGTTGCATCCAGCTCTGTGGTCCTCAGCACAGGAAGGACATGAGCTTGCTGGAGCAAGTCTAAAGGAGGCCACAAAAATGATCAGAGGGCTGGAGCACCTCTCCTGTATAGAAGGACTGAGAGAGTTGGGGCAGTTTACCCTGAAGAGAAAACATTCCAGGGAGACCTTAATTACCCAGTACTTAAAGAGGCTTTATAAGAAAGATGGGTACAGAATTTTAGCAGTCTCAATTGCAACAGGAAAAGAAGTAATGGTTTTAAACCAAAAGAGGGTAGATTCAGACTAGATATAAGGAATAAATTTTTTTACAGTGAGGGTGGTGAAACGTTGGAATAGGCTGACCAGAGAGGTGGTAGATGGCCCATTCCTTGGGCTCATTCAAAGTCATATTGGAAAGGACTCTGAACCACCTCCACTACTTGAAGATATCCCATAACAGAAGACATCAGTTTCAGGGGGACTGGACTAGACATGGTTTAAAGATCCCTTCCAAATGAAAGTGTTCTATGTTTCTGTGATTTTAAGGTTTCACACAACTTTGGGTGTCCACTTCCTCCTCTATAGTTGTGACCTTTTCTGCTGCTTTTGCTGCTTCAGGTCTCATATCCTGGCACTCGTGTCTGTTAATCTCAGCTTTTCATCGCAGCTGTTCCATTTTCCTCTCAGTGCTGGTCCTAGCATGGCAGTGGTTTGATTATTGAGTTCATCAGGAGTAGGACTGCATGCATTACCAGTCACAGCTCTGTCCTTCTTTGTTCATGCATCAGCAAAGTCCTGGTCCCTGTGCTGGTGATTTCCAGAGTACAGCCAACTTCTCACTAAACTCCAATGTTTGGCCATGTCTCTAAATAAAGAAGAAAAGTGAAATATGGAAAGCAGCATTTCTGTGGAAACTACTGAATTTCCACTTTCACATATCATTAGCAGAGAAAAGAAAAAACAACCCAGGCTGGCTGTCAGATTCACTTGGGTTTTCAAGGTCAGGATTTAGGGAAGAAAATTATATTTGTACATTGAGCAAATCATATCTAGAACCTAGTGGGACAAGACAAATTTGGCAGCCAGCAATATTGTGCTCAGAGTGCCACCTTGGAAAAAATCCTTGTGAGATAAGTCCCCAGCCAAATAAAGGTGTTGCTCTAACAGCTGAGCAGACACCAACAAGCTGAGAAGAGCTTGTTGACCTCCTTCCCCATGACTGGCCTTTCCTGGAGCCAAAACAGTGTGATGTAGTCTACAGCACATTATGGACTGTCCTGAAAGATGGTTTGTCATGCTGACCCAGAGCTGGAGTATCCACCAATGAAATCTGGTGTGCCTTTTTAATTGCAAGGCTAGGAAACAAGTGGGAAACTGGTGGACAACATCCAATCTGACATATCTGAGAGTCTTTGGAGGCCACTGTAAACTCTCTGCTTGCTCTGTAAAGCAAAGGATCCACAGGCTGAGACTGTGTTCCTAAATCTACTTAAAATTATAAATCACCAGCTGGCAGATGATTACAGTGTACAGCATTTCTTCCATCAAACTAATGGAACTTTTGAAATTAATTAATAGGACTGAAAAATTCCCAGACCCTTGTTTGATTTTCAAATTAACACAATTTTCAATGAGATGGTAGATCTAGGCTTAAATGCTGCCATGAGTTATACACACATATCCCTACTGCACACAGATTATTGCCCTGCTAAATGATGCCTGAGTATGACATGCAAGGATCTACACGGTCCGTCTTTGTAAGATGGAAAAAATTCTGCAAAAAGGAACATTTTTTATCTCTTCAGATAAAAGATTTGTGTGAGTCATTTGATTCCACTTCAGACTGTTTTATATTTATTGTTTATATAGTTATTTTAGGTATTTGCATCCTCAACAGTTACTTAAAAGCTACACTTGCCAAAACCCATCAATTATTGCTTCAGTCACAACTTGCACATTCACATGAGATAGTAGCAGAGAAATTTGGATGTCAGAATTTCACAGTAGAAACCTGTCTCTGTGGATATCAGTGTCACCCTTTCAAAGAATACTGTGTGAGGTTGTTTGAAAGAAGCTGCTCCTGGGTGAGCAGTTGGACAAGAGAGGATAGTGGTAGATGTCAGGGAGTCTGGCTGGTGGCAGGAAGAGGATATTGCAGAAAATAGGGCTGGCACTAAGGAAAATGAGATAGGAAAATATATCTCAAGTGAGTGTCATGGCACGTGGGTAGCTGGAATAAACTCAAAAAAGAGCCTTGTGTTACTTTACTTGCAGCCTGTGGTATGAAGATACCTATGTTGTTGGCCAACACCCAGAAAACCACACAAGAAGTGGAGTTCCTGGTCTTTGAACAGTTTGAGAAGTGGTGGATCAGGGAAAACCATTGTTCCAGACAGAAACACGCAGCCTGAACTGCGGGGTGAAAGCTGATCTGCACACAAAAGGTGCATGGGGCCCTTTCTGGTCCAGTTACAGAACACTGGGCCAGGAGCAGGCCACTGCCTCACCATCTGCTGCTCAGAATATGAGTGGAAGGGTGAACCCTCCTGAAAATGGTACAAATCCCACAAAGCTGACACCAGTGATGGGATGCCAGTGGTGTAAATGAGACCATAAATGAATCTATACGTGATGACTCCTTTCTACTTAGATATTTTTAACTTGTTTAAGTAACCTTTAGTCCCAAAATTATAGGAAATTTCTTTCACACCATCGTGATTAGTTTCTCTCTGCATTCCCCTGTCATTTCAACTTCATTTGATTGCAGCATCAATTCAGGAAATAAACACTAATTTAAAAAGGTGGGGGGG